>NC_092114.1:10977165-11073393 GCF_045679555.1 Salvelinus alpinus | reverse complement strand
CTATAACACTATAACAGTATAACAGTATAACTATCCACTATAACAGTATAAATATCCACTATAACAGTATAACTATCCAGAATAACAATATAACTATCCACTATACCAGTATAACTATCCAGTATAACAGTATAACTATCCACTATAACAGTATAATTATCCACTATAACAGTATAATTATACCAGTATAACTATCCACTATAACAGTATAACTATCCACTATAACACTATAACAGTATAACAGTATAACTATCCACTATAACAGTATAAATATCCACTATAACAGTATAACTATCCACTATAACAGTATAACTATCCACTATAACAGTATACCTATCCACTATAACAGTATAATTATCCACTATAACACTAAAACAGTATAATTATCCACTATAACACTATAACAGTATAACTATCAACTATAACAGTATAACGTATAACAGTATAACTATCCACTATAACAGTATAACTATCCATTATAACAGAAAACTATCCACTATAACAGTATAACTATCCACTATAACAGTATAACTATCCACTATAACAGTATAACAGTATAACTATCCACTATAACAGTATAACTATCAACTATAACAGTATATCTATCCACTATAACAGTATAACTATCCACTATAACACTATAACAGTATAACTATCCACTATAACACTATAACAGTATAACAGTATAACTATGCACTATAACAGTATAAATATCCACTATAACAGTATAACTATCCACTATAACAGTATAATTATAACAGTATAACTATCCAGAATAACAGTATAACTATCCAGTATAACAGTATAACTATAACAGTATAACTATCCACTATAACAGTATAACTATCCACTATAACTATAACAGTATAACTATAACAGTATAACACCATAACTATCCACTATAACAGTATAACTAACCACTATAACAGTATAACTATCCACTATAACAGTATAACTATCCACTATAACAGTATAACTATCCACTAAAACAGTATAACTATCCACTATAACAGTATAACTAACCACTATAACAGTATAACAGTATAACTATCGACAATAACAGTATAACTATCCTCTATAACAGTATAACTATCCACTATAACAGTATAACTATCCAACTCTAACTGTATAAATATCCACTATAACAGTATAACTATCCACTATAACAGTATAACAGTATAACTATCCAGTATAACAGTATACCTATTGCCACTATAACACTATAACAGTATAACTATCCACTATAACAGTATAACTATCCACTATAACAGTATAACTATCCAACTCTAACTGTATAAATATCCACTATAACAGTATAACTATCCACTATAACAGTATAACTATCCACTATAACTATAACAGTATAACTATAACAGTATAACACTATAACTATCCACTATAACAGTATAACTATCCACTATAACAGTATAACTATCCACTATAACAGTATAACTATCCAGTATAACTATCCAACTCTAACTGTATAAATATCCACTATAACAGTATAACTATCCACTATAACAGTATAATTATCCACTATAACACTATAACAGTATAACTATAACAGTATAACTATCCACTATAACAGTATAACTATCCACTATAACAGTATAACTATCCACTATAACAGTATAATTATCCACTATAACAGTATAACTATCCACTATAACAGTATAACTATAACAGTATAACTATAACAGTATAACAGTATAACTATCCACTATAACAGTATAACTATCCACTATAACAGTATAACTATAACAGTATAACTATAACAGTATAACTATCCACTATAACAGTATAACTAACCACTATAACAGTATAACTATCCACTATAACAGTATAACTATCCACTATAACAGTATAACTATCCACTATAACAGTATAACTATCCACTATAACAGTGTAACTATCCACTATAACAGTATAACTATAACAGTATAACTATCCACTATAACAGTATAACTATCCACTATAACAGTATAACTATCCACTATAACAGTATAACTATCCACTATAACAGTATAACTATCAACTATAACAGTACAACTATCCACTTTAAAAGTATAACTATCCACTATAACAGTACAACTATCCACTATAACAGTATAACTATCCTCTATAACAGTATAACTATCCACTATAACAGTATAACTATCCACTATAACAGTATAACTATCCACTATAACAGTATATCTATCCACTATAACAGTATAACTATCCACTATAACAGTATAACTATCCACAATAACAGTATAACTATAACAGTATAACTATCCACTATAACAGTATAACAGTATAACTATCCACTATAACACTATAACTATCCACTATAACAGTTTAACTATCCAACTATAACAGTATAAATATCCACTATAACAGTATAACAGTATAAATATCCACTATAACAGTATAACAGTATAACTATCCACTATAACAGTATAACTATCCACTATAACAGTGTAACTATCCACTATAACAGTATAACTATCCACTATAACACTATAACTATCCACTATAACAGTATAACAGTATAACTATCCACTATAACAGTATAACTATCCACTATAACAGTATAACTATCCACTATAACAGAATAACCATCCACTATAACAGTATAACTATCCACTATAACAGTATAACTATCCACTATAACAGTATAACTATCCACTATAACAGTATAACAGTATAACTATCCACTATAACAGTATAACTATCCACTATAACAGTATAACTACCCACTATAACAGTATAACTATCCACTTTAACAGTATAACTATCAACTATAACAGTATATCTATCCACTATAACAGTATAACTATCCACTATAACACTATAATAGTATAACTATCCACTATAACACTATAACAGTATAACAGTATAACTATCCACTATAACAGTATAAATATCCACTATAACAGTATAACTATCCAGAATAACAATATAACTATCCACTATACCAGTATAACTATCCAGTATAACAGTATAACTATCCACTATAACAGTATAATTATACCAGTATAACTATCCACTATAACAGTATAACTATCCACTATAACACTATAACAGTATAACAGTATAACTATCCACTATAACAGTATACATATCCACTATAACAGTATAACTATCCACTATAACAGTATAAATATCCACTATAACAGTATAACTATCCACTATAACAGTATACCTATCCACTATAACAGTATAATTATCCACTATAACACTAAAACAGTATAATTATCCACTATAACACTATAACAGTATAACTATCAACTATAACAGTATAACTATAACAGTATAACTATCCACTATAACAGTATAACTATCCACTATAACAGAAAACTATCCACTATAACAGTTTAACTATCCACTATAACAGTATCACAGTATAACTATCCACTATAACAGTATAACTATCCGCTATAACAGTATAACAGTATACATATCCACTATAACAGTATAACTATCCACTATAACAGAAAACTATCCACTATAACAGAAAACTATCCACTATAACAGAACACTATCCACTATAACAGTATCACAGTATAACTATCCACTATAACAGTATAACTATCCGCTATAACAGTATAACAGTATAACTATCCACTATAACAGTATAACTATCCACTATAACAGTATAACAGTAAAACTATCCACTATAACACTATAACAGTATAACTACCCACTACAACAGTATAACTATCCACTATAACAGTATAACTATCCACTATAACAGTATAACTAGCAACTATAACAGTATAACTATCCACTATAACAGTATAACTATCCACTATAACAGTATAACTATCCACTATAACAGTATAATCTATCCACTATAACAGTATAACTATCCACTATAACAGTATAACTATCCACAATAACAGTATAACTATAACAGTATAACTATCCACTATAACAGTATAACAGTATAACTATCCACTATAACAGTATAACTATAACAGTATAACTATCCACTATAACAGTATAACAGTATAACTATCCACTATAACACTATAACTATCCACTATAACAGTTCAACTAACCAACTGTAACAGTATAAATATCCACTATAACAGTATAACAGTATAAATATCCACTATAACAGTATAACAGTATAACTATCCAACTATAACAGTATAAATATCCACTATAACAGTATAACAGTATAACAGTATAACTATCCACTATAACAGTATAACTATCCACTATAACAGTGTAACTATCCACTATAACAGTATAACTATCCACTATAACACTATAACTATCCACTATAACAGTATAACAGTATAACTATCCACTATAACAGTATAACTATCCACTATAACAGTATAACTATCCACTATAACAGTATAACCATCCACTATAACAGTATAACTATCCACTATAACAGTATAACTATCCACTATAACAGTATAACTATCCACTATAACAGTATAACAGTATAACTATCCACTATAACAGTATAACTATCCACTATAACAGTATAACTACCCACTATAACAGTATAACTATCCACTTTAACAGTATAACTATCAACTATAACAGTATATCTATCCACTATAACAGTATAACTATCCACTATAACACTATAATAGTATAACTATCCACTATAACACTATAACAGTATAACAGTATAACTATCCACTATAACAGTATAAATATCCACTATAACAGTATAACTATCCAGAATAACAATATAACTATCCACTATACCAGTATAACTATCCAGTATAACAGTATAACTATCCACTATAACAGTATAATTATACCAGTATAACTATCCACTATAACAGTATAACTATCCACTATAACACTATAACAGTATAACAGTATAACTATCCACTATAACAGTATAAATATCCACTATAACAGTATAACTATCCACTATAACAGTATAAATATCCACTATAACAGTATAACTATCCACTATAACAGTATACCTATCCACTATAACAGTATAATTATCCACTATAACACTAAAACAGTATAATTATCCACTATAACACTATAACAGTATAACTATCCACTATAACAGTATAACTATCCACTATAACAGTATAATTATAACAGTATAACTATCCAGAATAACAGTATAACTATCCAGTATAACAGTATAACTATAACAGTATAACTATCCACTATAACAGTATAACTATCCACTATAACTATAACAGTATAACTATAACAGTATAACACCATAACTATCCACTATAACAGTATAACTAACCACTATAACAGTATAACTATCCACTATAACAGTATAACTATCCACTATAACAGTATAACTATCCACTATAACAGTATAACTATCCACTATAACAGTATAACTATCCACTATAACAGTATAACAGTATAACTATCCACTATAACAGTATAACTATCCACTATAACAGTATAACTACCCACTATAACAGTATAACTATCCACTTTAACAGTATAACTATCAACTATAACAGTATATCTATCCACTATAACAGTATAACTATCCACTATAACACTATAATAGTATAACTATCCACTATAACACTATAACAGTATAACAGTATAACTATCCACTATAACAGTATAAATATCCACTATAACAGTATAACTATCCAGAATAACAATATAACTATCCACTATACCAGTATAACTATCCAGTATAACAGTATAACTATCCACTATAACAGTATAATTATCCACTATAACAGTATAATTATACCAGTATAACTATCCACTATAACAGTATAACTATCCACTATAACACTATAACAGTATAACAGTATAACTATCCACTATAACAGTATAAATATCCACTATAACAGTATAACTATCCACTATAACAGTATAACTATCCACTATAACAGTATACCTATCCACTATAACAGTATAATTATCCACTATAACACTAAAACAGTATAATTATCCACTATAACACTATAACAGTATAACTATCAACTATAACAGTATAACTATAACAGTATAACTATCCACTATAACAGTATAACTATCCATTATAACAGAAAACTATCCACTATAACAGTATAACTATCCACTATAACAGTATAACTATCCACTATAACAGTATAACAGTATAACTATCCACTATAACAGTATAACTATCAACTATAACAGTATATCTATCCACTATAACAGTATAACTATCCACTATAACACTATAACAGTATAACTATCCACTATAACACTATAACAGTATAACAGTATAACTATGCACTATAACAGTATAAATATCCACTATAACAGTATAACTATCCACTATAACAGTATAACTATCCACTATAACAGTATAACTACCCACTATAACAGTATAACTATCCACTTTAACAGTATAACTATCAACTATAACAGTATATCTATCCACTATAACAGTATAACTATCCACTATAACACTATAATAGTATAACTATCCACTATAACACTATAACAGTATAACAGTATAACTATCCACTATAACAGTATAAATATCCACTATAACAGTATAACTATCCAGAATAACAATATAACTATCCACTATACCAGTATAACTATCCAGTATAACAGTATAACTATCCACTATAACAGTATAATTATCCACTATAACAGTATAATTATACCAGTATAACTATCCACTATAACAGTATAACTATCCACTATAACACTATAACAGTATAACAGTATAACTATCCACTATAACAGTATAAATATCCACTATAACAGTATAACTATCCACTATAACAGTATAACTATCCACTATAACAGTATACCTATCCACTATAACAGTATAATTATCCACTATAACACTAAAACAGTATAATTATCCACTATAACACTATAACAGTATAATAACTATAACAGTATAACTATAACAGTATAACTATCCACTATAACAGTATAACTATCCATTATAACAGAAAACTATCCACTATAACAGTATAACTATCCACTATAACAGTATAACTATCCACTATAACAGTATAACAGTATAACTATCCACTATAACAGTATAACTATCAACTATAACAGTATATCTATCCACTATAACAGTATAACTATCCACTATAACACTATAACAGTATAACTATCCACTATAACACTATAACAGTATAACAGTATAACTATGCACTATAACAGTATAAATATCCACTATAACAGTATAACTATCCACTATAACAGTATAATTATAACAGTATAACTATCCAGAATAACAGTATAACTATCCAGTATAACAGTATAACTATAACAGTATAACTATCCACTATAACAGTATAACTATCCACTATAACTATAACAGTATAACTATAACAGTATAACACCATAACTATCCACTATAACAGTATAACTAACCACTATAACAGTATAACTATCCACTATAACAGTATAACTATCCACTATAACAGTATAACTATCCACTATAACAGTATAACTATCCACTATAACAGTATAACTATCCACTATAACAGTATAACAGTATAACTATCCACTATAACAGTATAACTATCCACTATAACAGTATAACTACCCACTATAACAGTATAACTATCCACTTTAACAGTATAACTATCAACTATAACAGTATATATATCCACTATAACAGTATAACTATCCACTATAACACTATAATAGTATAACTATCCACTATAACACTATAACAGTATAACAGTATAACTATCCACTATAACAGTATAAATATCCACTATAACAGTATAACTATCCAGAATAACAATATAACTATCCACTATACCAGTATAACTATCCAGTATAACAGTATAACTATCCACTATAACAGTATAATTATCCACTATAACACTATAACAGTATAACTTATAACCACGTATAACTATCACCACTATAACAGTATAAATATCCACTATAACAGTATAACTATCCACTATAACAGTATAACTATCCACTATAACAGTATACCTATCCACTATAACAGTATAATTATCCACTATAACACTAAAACAGTATAATTATCCACTATAACACTATAACAGTATAACTATCAACTATAACAGTATAACTATAACAGTATAACTATCCACTATAACAGTATAACTATCCATTATAACAGAAAACTATCCACTATAACAGTATAACTATCCACTATAACAGTATAACTATCCACTATAACAGTATAACAGTATAACTATCCACTATAACAGTATAACTATCAACTATAACAGTATATCTATCCACTATAACAGTATAACTATCCACTATAACACTATAACAGTATAACTATCCACTATAACACTATAACAGTATAACAGTATAACTATGCACTATAACAGTATAAATATCCACTATAACAGTATAACTATCCACTATAACAGTATAATTATAACAGTATAACTATCCAGAATAACAGTATAACTATCCAGTATAACAGTATAACTATAACAGTATAACTATCCACTATAACAGTATAACTATCCACTATAACTATAACAGTATAACTATAACAGTATAACACCATAACTATCCACTATAACAGTATAACTAACCACTATAACAGTATAACTATCCACTATAACAGTATAACTATCCACTATAACAGTATAACTATCCACTAAAACAGTATAACTATCCACTATAACAGTATAACTAACCACTATAACAGTATAACAGTATAACTATCGACAATAACAGTATAACTATCCTCTATAACAGTATAACTATCCACTATAACAGTATAACTATCCAACTCTAACTGTATAAATATCCACTATAACAGTATAACTATCCACTATAACAGTATAACAGTATAACTATCCAGTATAACAGTATACCTATCCACTATAACACTATAACAGTATAACTATCCACTATAACAGTATAACTATCCACTATAACAGTATAACTATCCAACTCTAACTGTATAAATATCCACTATAACAGTATAACTATCCACTATAACAGTATAACTATCCACTATAACTATAACAGTATAACTATAACAGTATAACACTATAACTATCCACTATAACAGTATAACTATCCACTATAACAGTATAACTATCCACTATAACAGTATAACTATCCACTATAACAGTATAACTATCCAGTATAACTATCCAACTCTAACTGTATAAATATCCACTATAACAGTATAACTATCCACTATAACAGTATAATTATCCACTATAACACTATAACAGTATAACTATAACAGTATAACTATCCACTATAACAGTATAACTATCCACTATAACAGTATAACTATCCACTATAACAGTATAATTATCCACTATAACAGTATAACTATCCACTATAACAGTATAACTATAACAGTATAACTATAACAGTATAACAGTATAACTATCCACTATAACAGTATAACTATCCACTATAACAGTATAACTATAACAGTATAACTATAACAGTATAACTATCCACTATAACAGTATAACTAACCACTATAACAGTATAACTATCCACTATAACAGTATAACTATCCACTATAACAGTATAACTATCCACTATAACAGTATAACTATCCACTATAACAGTGTAACTATCCACTATAACAGTATAACTATAACAGTATAACTATCCACTATAACAGTATAACTATCCACTATAACAGTATAACTATCCACTATAACAGTATAACTATCCACTATAACAGTATAACTATCAACTATAACAGTACAACTATCCACTTTAAAAGTATAACTATCCACTATAACAGTACAACTATCCACTATAACAGTATAACTATCCTCTATAACAGTATAACTATCCACTATAACAGTATAACTATCCACTATAACAGTATAACTATCCACTATAACAGTATATCTATCCACTATAACAGTATAACTATCCACTATAACAGTATAACTATCCACAATAACAGTATAACTATAACAGTATAACTATCCACTATAACAGTATAACAGTATAACTATCCACTATAACACTATAACTATCCACTATAACAGTTTAACTATCCAACTATAACAGTATAAATATCCACTATAACAGTATAACAGTATAAATATCCACTATAACAGTATAACAGTATAACTATCCACTATAACAGTATAACTATCCACTATAACAGTGTAACTATCCACTATAACAGTATAACTATCCACTATAACACTATAACTATCCACTATAACAGTATAACAGTATAACTATCCACTATAACAGTATAACTATCCACTATAACAGTATAACTATCCACTATAACAGTATAACCATCCACTATAACAGTATAACTATCCACTATAACAGTATAACTATCCACTATAACAGTATAACTATCCACTATAACAGTATAACAGTATAACTATCCACTATAACAGTATAACTATCCACTATAACAGTATAACTACCCACTATAACAGTATAACTATCCACTTTAACAGTATAACTATCAACTATAACAGTATATCTATCCACTATAACAGTATAACTATCCACTATAACACTATAATAGTATAACTATCCACTATAACACTATAACAGTATAACAGTATAACTATCCACTATAACAGTATAAATATCCACTATAACAGTATAACTATCCAGAATAACAATATAACTATCCACTATACCAGTATAACTATCCAGTATAACAGTATAACTATCCACTATAACAGTATAATTATACCAGTATAACTATCCACTATAACAGTATAACTATCCACTATAACACTATAACAGTATAACAGTATAACTATCCACTATAACAGTATAAATATCCACTATAACAGTATAACTATCCACTATAACAGTATAAATATCCACTATAACAGTATAACTATCCACTATAACAGTATACCTATCCACTATAACAGTATAATTATCCACTATAACACTAAAACAGTATAATTATCCACTATAACACTATAACAGTATAACTATCAACTATAACAGTATAACTATAACAGTATAACTATCCACTATAACAGTATAACTATCCACTATAACAGAAAACTATCCACTATAACAGTTTAACTATCCACTATAACAGTATCACAGTATAACTATCCACTATAACAGTATAACTATCCGCTATAACAGTATAACAGTATAAATATCCACTATAACAGTATAACTATCCACTATAACAGAAAACTATCCACTATAACAGAAAACTATCCACTATAACAGAACACTATCCACTATAACAGTATCACAGTATAACTATCCACTATAACAGTATAACTATCCGCTATAACAGTATAACAGTATAACTATCCACTATAACAGTATAACTATCCACTATAACAGTATAACAGTAAAACTATCCACTATAACACTATAACAGTATAACTACCCACTACAACAGTATAACTATCCACTATAACAGTATAACTATCCACTATAACAGTATATCTATCCACTATAACAGTATAACTATCCACTATAACAGTATAACTATCCACAATAACAGTATAACTATAACAGTATAACTATCCACTATAACAGTATAACAGTATAACTATCCACTATAACAGTATAACTATAACAGTATAACTATCCACTATAACAGTATAACAGTAT
Source organism: Salvelinus alpinus (assembly GCF_045679555.1). NCBI lineage: Eukaryota > Metazoa > Chordata > Actinopteri > Salmoniformes > Salmonidae > Salvelinus > Salvelinus alpinus. Next base: position 11,061,891 of record NC_092114.1, on the reverse strand, counting down.
AACTATCCACTATAACACTATAACTATCCACTATAACAGTTCAACTAACCAACTGTAACAGTATAAATATCCACTATAACAGTATAACAGTATAAATATCCACTATAACAGTATAACAGTATAACTATCCAACTATAACAGTATAAATATCCACTATAACAGTATAACAGTATAACAGTATAACTATCCACTATAACAGTATAACTATCCACTATAACAGTGTAACTATCCACTATAACAGTATAACTATCCACTATAACACTATAACTATCCACTATAACAGTATAACAGTATAACTATCCACTATAACAGTATAACTATCCACTATAACAGTATAACTATCCACTATAACAGTATAACCATCCACTATAACAGTATAACTATCCACTATAACAGTATAACTATCCACTATAACAGTATAACTATCCACTATAACAGTATAACAGTATAACTATCCACTATAACAGTATAACTATCCACTATAACAGTATAACTACCCACTATAACAGTATAACTATCCACTTTAACAGTATAACTATCAACTATAACAGTATATCTATCCACTATAACAGTATAACTATCCACTATAACACTATAATAGTATAACTATCCACTATAACACTATAACAGTATAACAGTATAACTATCCACTATAACAGTATAAATATCCACTATAACAGTATAACTATCCAGAATAACAATATAACTATCCACTATACCAGTATAACTATCCAGTATAACAGTATAACTATCCACTATAACAGTATAATTATACCAGTATAACTATCCACTATAACAGTATAACTATCCACTATAACACTATAACAGTATAACAGTATAACTATCCACTATAACAGTATAAATATCCACTATAACAGTATAACTATCCACTATAACAGTATAAATATCCACTATAACAGTATAACTATCCACTATAACAGTATACCTATCCACTATAACAGTATAATTATCCACTATAACACTAAAACAGTATAATTATCCACTATAACACTATAACAGTATAACTATCAACTATAACAGTATAACTATAACAGTATAACTATCCACTATAACAGTATAACTATCCATTATAACAGAAAACTATCCACTATAACAGTTTAACTATCCACTATAACAGTATCACAGTATAACTATCCACTATAACAGTATAACTATCCGCTATAACAGTATAACAGTATAAATATCCACTATAACAGTATAACTATCCACTATAACAGAAAACTATCCACTATAACAGTAAAACTATCCACTATAACAGTATACACTATCCACTATAACAGTATAACTATCCGCTATAACAGTATAACAGTATAACTATCCACTATAACAGTATAACTATCCACTATAACAGTATAACAGTATAACTATCCACTATAACACTATAACAGTATAACTACCCACTACAACAGTATAACTATCCACTATAACAGTATAACTATCCACTATAACAGTATAACTAGCAACTATAACAGTATAACTATCCACTATAACAGTATAACTATCCACTATAACAGTATAACTATCCACTATAACAGTATATCTATCCACTATAACAGTATAACTATCCACTATAACAGTATAACTATCCACAATAACAGTATAACTATAACAGTATAACTATCCACTATAACAGTATAACAGTATAACTATCCACTATAACACTATAACTATCCACTATAACAGTTTAACTATCCAACTATAACAGTATAAATATCCACTATAACAGTATAACAGTATAAATATCCACTATAACAGTATAACAGTATAACTATCCACTATAACAGTATAACTATCCACTATAACAGTGTAACTATCCACTATAACAGTATAACTATCCACTATAACACTATAACTATCCACTATAACAGTATAACAGTATAACTATCCACTATAACAGTATAACTATCCACTATAACAGTATAACTATCCACTATAACAGTATAACCATCCACTATAACAGTATAACTATCCACTATAACAGTATAACTATCCACTATAACAGTATAACTATCCACTATAACAGTATAACAGTATAACTATCCACTATAACAGTATAACTATCCACTATAACAGTATAACTACCCACTATAACAGTATAACTATCCACTTTAACAGTATAACTATCAACTATAACAGTATATCTATCCACTATAACAGTATAACTATCCACTATAACACTATAATAGTATAACTATCCACTATAACACTATAACAGTATAACAGTATAACTATCCACTATAACAGTATAAATATCCACTATAACAGTATAACTATCCAGAATAACAATATAACTATCCACTATACCAGTATAACTATCCAGTATAACAGTATAACTATCCACTATAACAGTATAATTATACCAGTATAACTATCCACTATAACAGTATAACTATCCACTATAACACTATAACAGTATAACAGTATAACTATCCACTATAACAGTATAAATATCCACTATAACAGTATAACTATCCACTATAACAGTATAAATATCCACTATAACAGTATAACTATCCACTATAACAGTATACCTATCCACTATAACAGTATAATTATCCACTATAACACTAAAACAGTATAATTATCCACTATAACACTATAACAGTATAACTATCAACTATAACAGTATAACTATAACAGTATAACTATCCACTATAACAGTATAACTATCCACTATAACAGAAAACTATCCACTATAACAGTTTAACTATCCACTATAACAGTATCACAGTATAACTATCCACTATAACAGTATAACTATCCGCTATAACAGTATAACAGTATAAATATCCACTATAACAGTATAACTATCCACTATAACAGAAAACTATCCACTATAACAGAAAACTATCCACTATAACAGAACACTATCCACTATAACAGTATCACAGTATAACTATCCACTATAACAGTATAACTATCCGCTATAACAGTATAACAGTATAACTATCCACTATAACAGTATAACTATCCACTATAACAGTATAACAGTAAAACTATCCACTATAACACTATAACAGTATAACTACCCACTACAACAGTATAACTATCCACTATAACAGTATAACTATCCACTATAACAGTATATCTATCCACTATAACAGTATAACTATCCACTATAACAGTATAACTATCCACAATAACAGTATAACTATAACAGTATAACTATCCACTATAACAGTATAACAGTATAACTATCCACTATAACAGTATAACTATAACAGTATAACTATCCACTATAACAGTATAACAGTATAACTATCCACTATAACACTATAACTATCCACTATAACAGTTCAACTAACCAACTGTAACAGTATAAATATCCACTATAACAGTATAACAGTATAAATATCCACTATAACAGTATAACAGTATAACTATCCAACTATAACAGTATAAATATCCACTATAACAGTATAACAGTATAACAGTATAACTATCCACTATAACAGTATAACTATCCACTATAACAGTGTAACTATCCACTATAACAGTATAACTATCCACTATAACACTATAACTATCCACTATAACAGTATAACAGTATAACTATCCACTATAACAGTATAACTATCCACTATAACAGTATAACTATCCACTATAACAGTATAACCATCCACTATAACAGTATAACTATCCACTATAACAGTATAACTATCCACTATAACAGTATAACTATCCACTATAACAGTATAACAGTATAACTATCCACTATAACAGTATAACTATCCACTATAACAGTATAACTACCCACTATAACAGTATAACTATCCACTTTAACAGTATAACTATCAACTATAACAGTATATCTATCCACTATAACAGTATAACTATCCACTATAACACTATAATAGTATAACTATCCACTATAACACTATAACAGTATAACAGTATAACTATCCACTATAACAGTATAAATATCCACTATAACAGTATAACTATCCAGAATAACAATATAACTATCCACTATACCAGTATAACTATCCAGTATAACAGTATAACTATCCACTATAACAGTATAATTATACCAGTATAACTATCCACTATAACAGTATAACTATCCACTATAACACTATAACAGTATAACAGTATAACTATCCACTATAACAGTATAAATATCCACTATAACAGTATAACTATCCACTATAACAGTATAAATATCCACTATAACAGTATAACTATCCACTATAACAGTATACCTATCCACTATAACAGTATAATTATCCACTATAACACTAAAACAGTATAATTATCCACTATAACACTATAACAGTATAACTATCAACTATAACAGTATAACTATAACAGTATAACTATCCACTATAACAGTATAACTATCCATTATAACAGAAAACTATCCACTATAACAGTTTAACTATCCACTATAACAGTATCACAGTATAACTATCCACTATAACAGTATAACTATCCGCTATAACAGTATAACAGTATAAATATCCACTATAACAGTATAACTATCCACTATAACAGAAAACTATCCACTATAACAGAAAACTATCCACTATAACAGTATACACTATCCACTATAACAGTATAACTATCCGCTATAACAGTATAACAGTATAACTATCCACTATAACAGTATAACTATCCACTATAACAGTATAACAGTAAAACTATCCACTATAACACTATAACAGTATAACTACCCACTACAACAGTATAACTATCCACTATAACAGTATAACTATCCACTATAACAGTATAACTAGCAACTATAACAGTATAACTATCCACTATAACAGTATAACTATCCACTATAACAGTATAACTATCCACTATAACAGTATATCTATCCACTATAACAGTATAACTATCCACTATAACAGTATAACTATCCACAATAACAGTATAACTATAACAGTATAACTATCCACTATAACAGTATAACAGTATAACTATCCACTATAACAGTATAACTATAACAGTATAACTATCCACTATAACAGTATAACAGTATAACTATCCACTATAACACTATAACTATCCACTATAACAGTTCAACTAACCAACTGTAACAGTATAAATATCCACTATAACAGTATAACAGTATAAATATCCACTATAACAGTATAACAGTATAACTATCCAACTATAACAGTATAAATATCCACTATAACAGTATAACAGTATAACAGTATAACTATCCACTATAACAGTATAACTATCCACTATAACAGTGTAACTATCCACTATAACAGTATAACTATCCACTATAACACTATAACTATCCACTATAACAGTATAACAGTATAACTATCCACTATAACAGTATAACTATCCACTATAACAGTATAACTATCCACTATAACAGTATAACCATCCACTATAACAGTATAACTATCCACAATAACAGTATAACTATCCACTATAACAGTATAACTATCCACTATAACAGTATAACAGTATAACTATCCACTATAACAGTATACCTATCCACTATAACACTATAACAGTATAACTATCCACTATAACACTATAACAGTATAACTATCCACTATAACAGTATAACTATCCACTATAACAGTATAAGTATCCACTATAACAGTATAACTATCCACTATAACAGTATAACAGTATAACTATCCACTATAACAGTATACCTATCCACTATAACACTATAACAGTATAACTATCCACTATAACACTATAACAGTATAACTATCCACTATAACAGTATACCTATCCACTATAACAGTATAACTATCCACTATAACAGTATATCTATCCACTATAACAGTATAACTATCCACTATAACAGTATAACTATCCACAATAACAGTATAACTATAACAGTATAACTATCCACTATAACAGTATAACAGTATAACTATCCACTATAACACTATAACTATCCACTATAACAGTTTAACTATCCACTATAACAGTTTAACTATCCAACTATAACAGTATAAATATCCACTATAACAGTATAACAGTATAAATATCCACTATAACAGTATAACAGTATAACTATCCACTATAACAGTATAACTATCCACTATAACAGTGTAACTATCCACTATAACAGTATAACTATCCACTATAACACTATAACTATCCACTATAACAGTATAACAGTATAACTATCCACTATAACAGTATAACTATCCACTATAACAGTATAACTATCCACTATAACAGTATAACCATCCACTATAACAGTATAACTATCCACTATAACAGTATAACTATCCACTATAACAGTATAACTATCCACTATAACAGTATAACAGTATAACTATCCACTATAACAGTATAACTATCCACTATAACAGTATAACTACCCACTATAACAGTATAACTATCCACTTTAACAGTATAACTATCAACTATAACAGTATATCTATCCACTATAACAGTATAACTATCCACTATAACACTATAATAGTATAACTATCCACTATAACACTATAACAGTATAACAGTATAACTATCCACTATAACAGTATAAATATCCACTATAACAGTATAACTATCCAGAATAACAATATAACTATCCACTATACCAGTATAACTATCCAGTATAACAGTATAACTATCCACTATAACAGTATAATTATACCAGTATAACTATCCACTATAACAGTATAACTATCCACTATAACACTATAACAGTATAACAGTATAACTATCCACTATAACAGTATAAATATCCACTATAACAGTATAACTATCCACTATAACAGTATAAATATCCACTATAACAGTATAACTATCCACTATAACAGTATACCTATCCACTATAACAGTATAATTATCCACTATAACACTAAAACAGTATAATTATCCACTATAACACTATAACAGTATAACTATCAACTATAACAGTATAACTATAACAGTATAACTATCCACTATAACAGTATAACTATCCATTATAACAGAAAACTATCCACTATAACAGTTTAACTATCCACTATAACAGTATCACAGTATAACTATCCACTATAACAGTATAACTATCCGCTATAACAGTATAACAGTATACATATCCACTATAACAGTATAACTATCCACTATAACAGAAAACTATCCACTATAACAGAACACTATCCACTATAACAGTATCACAGTATAACTATCCACTATAACAGTATAACTATCCGCTATAACAGTATAACAGTATAACTATCCACTATAACAGTATAACTATCCACTATAACAGTATAACAGTAAAACTATCCACTATAACACTATAACAGTATAACTACCCACTACAACAGTATAACTATCCACTATAACAGTATAACTATCCACTATAACAGTATAACTAGCAACTATAACAGTATAACTATCCACTATAACAGTATAACTATCCACTATAACAGTATAACTATCCACTATAACAGTGTATCTATCCACTATAACAGTATAACTATCCACTATAACAGTATAACTATCCACAATAACAGTATAACTATAACAGTATAACTATCCACTATAACAGTATAACAGTATAACTATCCACTATAACAGTATAACTATAACAGTATAACTATCCACTATAACAGTATAACAGTATAACTATCCACTATAACACTATAACTATCCACTATAACAGTTCAACTAACCAACTGTAACAGTATAAATATCCACTATAACAGTATAACAGTATAAATATCCACTATAACAGTATAACAGTATAACTATCCAACTATAACAGTATAAATATCCACTATAACAGTATAACAGTATAACAGTATAACTATCCACTATAACAGTGTAACTATCCACTATAACAGTGTAACTATCCACTATAACAGTATAACTATCCACTATAACACTATAACTATCCACTATAACAGTATAACAGTATAACTATCCACTATAACAGTATAACTATCCACTATAACAGTATAACTATCCACTATAACAGTATAACCATCCACTATAACAGTATAACTATCCACAATAACAGTATAACTATCCACTATAACAGTATAACTATCCACTATAACACTATAACAGTATACCTATCCACTATAACACTATAACAGTATAACTATCCACTATAACACTATAACAGTATAACTATCCACTATAACAGTATAACTATCCACTATAACAGTATAACTATCCACTATAACAGTATAACTATCCACTATAACAGTATAACAGTATAACTATCCACTATAACAGTATACCTATCCACTATAACACTATAACAGTATAACTATCCACTATAACACTATAACAGTATAACTATCCACTATAACAGTATACCTATCCACTATAACAGTATAACTATCCACTATAACAGTATAACTATCCACTATAACAGTATAACTATCCACTATAACAGTATAACTATCCACTATAACAGTATAACTATCCACTATAACAGTATAACTATCCACTATAACAGTACAAATATCGACTATAAATAGTATACCTATCCACTATAACAGTATAACCATCCACTATAACAGTATAACTATCCACTATAACAGTATAACTATCCACTATAACAGTATAACTATCCACTATAACAGTATAACAGTATAACTATCCACTATAACAGTATAACTATCCACTATAACAGTATAACTACCCACTATAACACTATAATAGTATAACTATCCACTATAACAGTATAACTATCCACTTTAACAGTATAACTATCAACTATAACAGTATATCTATCCACTACAACAGTATAACTATCCACTATAACAGTATATCTATCCACTACAACAGTATAACTATCCACTATAACACTATAATAGTATAACTATCCACTATAACAGTATAACTATCCACTATAACAGTATAACTATCCACTATAACAGTATAACTATCCACTACAACAGTATAACTATCCACTATAACAGTATATCTATCCACTACAACAGTATAACTATCCACTATAACAGTATATCTATCCACTACAACAGTATAACTATTAACTATAACAGTATATCTATCCACTACAACAGTATAACTATCAACTATAATAGTATAACTATCCACTATAACACTATAACAGTATAACAGTATAACTATCCACTATAACAGTATAAATATCCACTATAACAGTATAACTATCCAGAATAACAATATAACTATCCACTATACCAGTATAACTATCCAGTATAACAGTATAACTATCCACTATAACAGTATAATTATAACAGTATAACTATCCAACTCTAACTGTATAAATGTCCACTATAACAGTATAACTATCCACTATAACAGTATACCTATCCACTATAACAGTATAATTATCCACTATAACACTAAAACAGTATAATTATCCACTATAACACTATAACAGTATAACTATCAACTATAACAGTATAACTATAACAGTATAACTATCCACTATAACAGTATAACTATCCACTATAACAGTATCACAGTATAACTATCCACTATAACAGTATAACAGTAAAACTATCCACTATAACACTATAACAGTATAACTACCCACTACAACAGTATAACTATCCACTATAACAGTATAACAGTATAACTATCAACTATAACAGTATAACTATCCACTATAACAGTATAACAGTAAAACTATCCACTATAACACTAAAACAGTATAACTATCCACTATAACAGTATAACTATCCACTATAACAGTATAACTATAACAGTATAATTATCCACTATAACAGTATAACTATCCACTATAACAGTATAACTATCCACTATAACAGTATAACTATCCACTATAACAGTATACCAGTATAACTATCCACTATAACAGTATAACTATCCACTATAACAGTTTAAATATCCACTATAACAGTATAACTATCAACTATAACAGTATAACTATCCACTATAACAGTATAACTATCCACTATAACAGTATAACTATCCACTATAACAGTATCACAGTATAATTATCTACTATAACAGTATAACTATCCACTATAACAGTATAACAGTATAACTATCCACTATAACAGTATAACAGTATAACTATCCACTATAACAGTATAACTATCCGCTATAACAGTATAACTATCCACTATAACAGTATAACTATCCACTATAACAGTATAACTATCCACTATAACAGTATAACTATCCACTATAACAGTATAACTATCCACTATAACAGTATAACAGTATAATTATCCACTATAACGTATAACTATCCACTATAACAGTATAACAGTATAACTATCCACTATAACAGTATAACAGTATAACTTTCCACTATAACAGTATAACTATAACAGTATAACTATCCACCATAACAGTAAAACTATCCACTATAACAGTATAACTATAACAGTATAACTATCCACTATAACAGTATAACAGTATAACTTTCCACTATAACAGTATAACTATCCACTATAACAGTATAACAGTATAACTATCCACTATAACAGTATAACTATAACAGTATAACTATCCACTATAACAGTATAACAGTATAACTATCCACTATAACAGTATAACTATAACAGTATAACTATCCACTATAACAGTATAACAGTATAACTATCCACTATAACAATCCACTATAACAGTTTAACTATCCAACTATAACATTATAAATATCCACTATAACAGTATAACAGTATAACTATCCACTATAACAGTATCACAGTATAATTATCCACTATAACAGTATAACTATCCACTATAACAGTATAACAGTATAACTATCCACTATAACAGTATAACAGTATAACTATCCACTATAACAGTATAACTATCCACTATAACAGTATAACTATCCGCTATAACAGTATAACTATCCACTATAACAGTATAACTATCCACTATAACAGTATAACTATCCACTATAACAGTATAACTATCCACTATAACAGTATAATTATCCACTATAACGTATAACTATCCACTATAACAGTATAACAGTATAACTATCCACTATAACAGTATAACAGTATAACTTTCCACTATAACAGTATAACTATAACAGTATAACTATCCACCATAACAGTAAAACTATCCACTATAACAGTATAACTATAACAGTATAACTATCCACTATAACAGTATAACAGTATAACTTTCCACTATAACAGTATAACTATCCACTATAACAGTATAACAGTATAACTATCCACTATAACAGTATAACAGTATAACTATCCACTATAACAGTATAACTATCCGCTATAACAGTATAACTATCCACTATAACAGTATAACTATCCACTATAACAGTATAACTATCCACTATAACAGTATAACTATCCACTATAACAGTATAACTATCCACTATAACAGTATAACAGTATAATTATCCACTATAACAGTATAACTATAACAGTATAACTATCCACCATAACAGTAAAACTATCCACTATAACAGTATAACTATAACAGTATAACTATCCACTATAACAGTATAACAGTATAACTTTCCACTATAACAGTATAACTATCCACTATAACAGTATAACAGTATAACTATCCACTATAACAGTATAACAGTATAACTATCCACTATAACAGTATAACTATCCGCTATAACAGTATAACTATCCACTATAACAGTATAACTATCCACTATAACAGTATAACTATCCACTATAACAGTATAACTATCCACTATAACAGTATAACTATCCACTATAACAGTATAACAGTATAATTATCCACTATAACGTATAACTATCCACTATAACAGTATAACAGTATAACTTTCCACTATAACAGTATAACTATAACAGTATAACTATCCACCATAACAGTAAAACTATCCACTATAACAGTATAACTATAACAGTATAACTATCCACTATAACAGTATAACAGTATAACTTTCCACTATAACAGTATAACTATCCACTATAACAGTATAACAGTATAACTATCCACTATAACAGTATAACTATCCACTATAACAGTATAACTATAACAGTATAACAGTATAACTATCCACTATAACAGTATAACTAAACACTATAACAGTATAACTATAACAGTATAACTATCCACTATAACAGTATAACTATCCACTATAACAGTATAACTATAACAGTATAACTATCCACTATAACAGTATAACTATCCGCTATAACAGTATAACTATCCACTATAACAGTATAACTATCCACTATAACAGTATAACTATCCACTATAACAGTATAACTATCCACTATAACAGTATAACTATCCACTATAACAGTATAACTAGCAACTATAACAGTATAACTATCCACTATAACAGTATAACTATCCACTATAACAGTATAACTATCCACTATAACAGTATAACTATCCACTATAACAGTATAACTATCCACTATAACAGTATAACTATCCACAATAACAGTATAACTATAACAGTATAACTATCCACTATAACAGTATAACAGTATAACTATCCACTATAACAGTATAACTATAACAGTATAACTATCCACTATAACAGTATAACAGTATAACTATCCACTATAACACTATAACTATCCACTATAACAGTTTAACTATCCAACTATAACATTATAAATATCCACTATAACAGTATAACAGTATAACTATCCACTATAACAGTATCACAGTATAATTATCCACTATAACAGTATAACTATCCACTATAACAGTATAACAGTATAACTATCCACTATAACAGTATAACAGTATAACTATCCACTATAACAGTATAACTATCCACTATAACAGTATAACTATCCGCTATAACAGTATAACTATCCACTATAACAGTATAACTATCCACTATAACAGTATAACTATCCACTATAACAGTATAACTATCCACTATAACAGTATAACTATCCACTATAACAGTATAACAGTATAATTATCCACTATAACGTATAACTATCCACTATAACAGTATAACAGTATAACTATCCACTATAACAGTATAACAGTATAACTTTCCACTATAACAGTATAACTATAACAGTATAACTATCCACCATAACAGTAAAACTATCCACTATAACAGTATAACTATAACAGTATAACTATCCACTATAACAGTATAACAGTATAACTTTCCACTATAACAGTATAACTATCCACTATAACAGTATAACAGTATAACTATCCACTATAACAGTATAACTATCCACTATAACAGTATAACTATAACAGTATAACAGTATAACTATCCACTATAACAGTATAACTATCCACTATAACAGTATAACTATAACAGTATAACAGTATAACTATCCACTATAACAGTATAACTATCCACTATAACAGTATAACTATAACAGTATAACTATCCACTATAACAGTAAAACTATCCACTATAACAGTATAACTATAACAGTATAACTATCCACTATAACAGTATAACTATCCGCTATAACAGTATAACTATCCACTATAACAGTATAACTATCCACTATAACAGTATAACTATCCACTATAACAGTATAACTATCCACTATAACAGTATAACTATCCACTATAACAGTATAACTAGCAACTATAACAGTATAACTATCCACTATAACAGTATAACTATCCACTATAACAGTATAACTATCCACTATAACAGTATAACTATCCACTATAACAGTATAACTATCCACAATAACAGTATAACTATAACAGTATAACTATCCACTATAACAGTATAACAGTATAACTATCCACTATAACAGTATAACTATAACAGTATAACTATCCACTATAACAGTATAACAGTATAACTATCCACTATAACACTATAACTATCCACTATAACAGTTTAACTATCCAACTATAACAGTATAAATATCCACTATAACAGTATAACAGTATAAATATCCACTATAACAGTATAACAGTATAACTATCCAACTATAACAGTATAAATATCCACTATAACAGTATAACAGTATAACATTATAACTATCCACTATAACAGTATAACTATCCACTATAACAGTGTAACTATCCACTATAACAGTATAACTATCCACTATAACACTATAACTATCCACTATAACAGTTTAACTATCCACTATAACAGTATAACAGTATAACTATCCACTATAACAGTATAACTATCCACTATAACAGTATAACTATCCACAATAACAGTATAACTATCCACTATAACAGTATAACAGTATAACTATCCACTATAACAGTATACCTATCCACTATAACAGTATAACTATCCACTATAACAGTATAACTATCCACTATAACAGTATAACTATCCACTATAACAGTATAACTATCCACTTTAACAGTATAACTATCAACTATAACAGTATATCTATCCACTATAACAGTATAACTATCCACTATAACACTATAATAGTATAACTATCCACTATAACACTATAACAGTATAACAGTATAACTATCAACTATAACAGTATAAATATCCACTATAACAGTATAACTATCCACTAAAACAGTATAACCATCCACAATAACAGTATAACTATCCACTATAACAGTATAACTATCCACTATAACAGTATAACTATCCACTATAACAGTATAACTATCCACTATAACAGTATAACTATCCACTATAACAGTATAACAGTATAACTATCCACTATAACACTATAACTATCCACTATAACAGTTTAACTATCCAACTATAACAGTATAAATATCCACTATAACAGTATAACAGTATAAATATCCACTATAACAGTATAACAGTATAACTATCCAACTATAACAGTATAAATATCCACTATAACAGTATAACAGTATAACAGTATAACTATCCACTATAACAGTATAACTATCCACTATAACAGTGTAACTATCCACTATAACAGTATAACTATCCACTATAACACTATAACTATCCACTATAACAGTTTAACTATCCACTATAACAGTATAACAGTATAACTATCCACTATAACAGTATAACTATCCACTATAACAGTATAACTATCCACAATAACAGTATAACTATCCACTATAACAGTATAACAGTATAACTATCCACTATAACAGTATACCTATCCACTATAACAGTATAACTATCCACTATAACAGTATAACTATCCACTATAACAGTATAACTATCCACTATAACAGTATAACTATCCACTTTAACAGTATAACTATCAACTATAACAGTATATCTATCCACTATAACAGTATAACTATCCACTATAACACTATAATAGTATAACTATCCACTATAACACTATAACAGTATAACAGTATAACTATCAACTATAACAGTATAAATATCCACTATAACAGTATAACTATCCACTAAAACAGTATAACCATCCACAATAACAGTATAACTATCCACTATAACAGTATAACTATCCACTATAACAGTATAACTATCCACTATAACAGTATAACTATCCACTATAACAGTATAACTATCCACTTTAACAGTATAACTATCAACTATAACAGTATAACTATCAACTATAACAGTATAACTATCAACTATAACAGTATATATATCCACTATAACAGTATAACTATCCACTATAACACTATAATAGTATAACTATCCACTATAACACTATAACAGTATAACAGTATAACTATCAACTATAACAGTATAAATATCCACTATAACAGTATAACTATCCACTATAACAGTATACCTATCCACTATAACAGTATAATTATCCACTATAACACTATAACAGTATAATTATCCACTATAACACTATAACAGTATAACTATCAACTATAACAGTATAACTATAACAGTATAACTATCCACTATAACAGAAAACTATCCACTATAACAGTATAACTATCCACTATAACACTATAACAGTATAACAGTATAACTATCAACTATAACAGTATAAATATCCACTATAACAGTATAACTATCCACTATAACAGTATACCTATCCACTATAACAGTATAATTATCCACTATAACACTATAACAGTATAATTATCCACTATAACACTATAACAGTATAACTATCAACTATAACAGTATAACTATAACAGTATAACTATCCACTATAACAGTATAACTATCCACTATAACAGAAAACTATCCACTATAACAGTATAACTATCCACTATAACAGTATCACAGTATAACTATCCACTATAACAGTATAACTATCCGCTATAACAGTATAACAGTATAAATATCCACTATAACAGTATACCTATCCACTATAACAGAAAACTATCCACTATAACAGAACACTATCCACTATAACAGTATAACAGTATAACTCTCCACTATAACAGTATAACAGTAAAACTATCCACTATAACACTATAACAGTATAACTACCCACTACAACAGTATAACTATCCACTATAACAGTATAACTATCAACTATAACAGTATAACTATCCACTATAACAGTATAACAGTAAAACTATCCACTATAACACTAAAACAGTATAACTATCCACTATAACAGTATAACTATCCACTATAACAGTATAACTATAACAGTATAATTATCCACTATAACAGTATAACTATCCACTATAACAGTATAACTATCCACTATAACAGTATAACTACCCACTATAACAGTATACCAGTATAACTATCCACTATAACAGTATAACTATCCACTATAACAGTTTAAATATCCACTATAACAGTATAACTATCCACTATAACAGTATAACTATCCACTATAACAGTATAACTATCCACTATAACAGTATAACTATCCACTATAACAGTATCACAGTATAATTATCCACTATAACAGTATAACTATCCACTATAACAGTATAACAGTATAACTATCCACTATAACAGTATAACAGTATAACTATCCACTATAACAGTATAACTATCCACTATAACAGTATAACTATCCGCTATAACAGTATAACTATCCACTATAACAGTGTAACTATCCACTATAACAGTATAACTATCCACTATAACAGTATAACTATCCACTATAACAGTATAACTATCCACTATAACAGTATAACTATCCACTATAACAGTATAACTATCCACTATAACAGTATAACAGTATAATTATCCACTATAACAGTATAACTATCCACTATAACAGTATAACAGTAAAACTATCCACTATAACAGTATAACAGTATAACTTTCCACTATAACAGTATAACTATAACAGTATAACTATCCACCATAACAGTAAAACTATCCACTATAACAGTATAACTATAACAGTATAACTATCCACTATAACAGTATAACTATCCGCTATAACAGTATAACTATCCACTATAACAGTATAACTATCCACTATAACAGTATAACTATCCACTATAACAGTATAACTATCCACTATAACAGTATAACTAGCAACTATAACAGTATAACTATCCACTATAACAGTATAACTATCCACTATAACAGTATAACTATCCACTATAACAGTATAACTATCCACTATAACAGTATAACTATCCACTATAACAGTATAACTATCCACAATAACAGTATAACTATAACAGTATAACTATCCACTATAACAGTATAACAGTATAACTATCCACTATAACAGTATAACTATAACAGTATAACTATCCACTATAACAGTATAACAGTATAACTATCCACTATAACACTATAACTATCCACTATAACAGTTTAACTATCCAACTATAACATTATAAATATCCACTATAACAGTATAACAGTATAACTATCCACTATAACAGTATCACAGTATAATTATCCACTATAACAGTATAACTATCCACTATAACAGTATAACAGTATAACTATCCACTATAACAGTATAACAGTATAACTATCCACTATAACAGTATAACTATCCACTATAACAGTATAACTATCCGCTATAACAGTATAACTATCCACTATAACAGTATAACTATCCACTATAACAGTATAACTATCCACTATAACAGTATAACTATCCACTATAACAGTATAACAGTATAATTATCCACTATAACGTATAACTATCCACTATAACAGTATAACAGTATAACTATCCACTATAACAGTATAACAGTATAACTTTCCACTATAACAGTATAACTATAACAGTATAACTATCCACCATAACAGTAAAACTATCCACTATAACAGTATAACTATAACAGTATAACTATCCACTATAACAGTATAACAGTATAACTTTCCACTATAACAGTATAACTATCCACTATAACAGTATAACAGTATAACTATCCACTATAACAGTATAACTATCCACTATAACAGTATAACTATAACAGTATAACAGTAAAACTATCCACTATAACAGTATAACTATAACAGTATAACTATCCACTATAACAGTATAACTATCCGCTATAACAGTATAACTATCCACTATAACAGTATAACTATCCACTATAACAGTATAACTATCCACTATAACAGTATAACTATCCACTATAACAGTATAACTATCCACTATAACAGTATAACTAGCAACTATAACAGTATAACTATCCACTATAACAGTATAACTATCCACTATAACAGTATAACTATCCACTATAACAGTATAACTATCCACTATAACAGTATAACTATCCACTATAACAGTATAACTATCCACAATAACAGTATAACTATAACAGTATAACTATCCACTATAACAGTATAACAGTATAACTATCCACTATAACAGTATAACTATAACAGTATAACTATCCACTATAACAGTATAACAGTATAACTATCCACTATAACACTATAACTATCCACTATAACAGTTTAACTATCCAACTATAACATTATAAATATCCACTATAACAGTATAACAGTATAACTATCCACTATAACAGTATCACAGTATAATTATCCACTATAACAGTATAACTATCCACTATAACAGTATAACAGTATAACTATCCACTATAACAGTATAACAGTATAACTATCCACTATAACAGTATAACTATCCACTATAACAGTATAACTATCCGCTATAACAGTATAACTATCCACTATAACAGTATAACTATCCACTATAACAGTATAACTATCCACTATAACAGTATAACTATCCACTATAACAGTATAACAGTATAATTATCCACTATAACGTATAACTATCCACTATAACAGTATAACAGTATAACTATCCACTATAACAGTATAACAGTATAACTTTCCACTATAACAGTATAACTATAACAGTATAACTATCCACCATAACAGTAAAACTATCCACTATAACAGTATAACTATAACAGTATAACTATCCACTATAACAGTATAACAGTATAACTTTCCACTATAACAGTATAACTATCCACTATAACAGTATAACAGTATAACTATCCACTATAACAGTATAACTATCCACTATAACAGTATAACTATAACAGTATAACAGTATAACTATCCACTATAACAGTATAACTATCCACTATAACAGTATAACTATAACAGTATAACTATCCACTATAACAGTATAACTATCCACTATAACAGTATAACTATCCGCTATAACAGTATAACTATCCACTATAACAGTATAACTATCCACTAGAACAGTATAACTATCCACTATAACAGTATAACTATCCACTATAACAGTATAACTAGCAACTATAACAGTATAACTAGCAACTATAACAGTATAACTATCCACTATAACAGTATAACTATCCACTATAACAGTATAACTATCCACTATAACAGTATAACTATCCACTATAACAGTATAACTATCCACAATAACAGTATAACTATAACAGTATAACTATCCACTATAACAGTATAACAGTATAACTATCCACTATAACAGTATAACTATAACAGTATAACTATCCACTATAACAGTATAACAGTATAACTATCCACTATAACACTATAACTATCCACTATAACAGTTTAACTATCCAACTATAACAGTATAAATATCCACTATAACAGTATAACAGTATAAATATCCACTATAACAGTATAACAGTATAACTATCCAACTATAACAGTATAAATATCCACTATAACAGTATAACAGTATAACATTATAACTATCCACTATAACAGTATAACTATCCACTATAACAGTGTAACTATCCACTATAACAGTATAACTATCCACTATAACACTATAACTATCCACTATAACAGTTTAACTATCCACTATAACAGTATAACAGTATAACTATCCACTATAACAGTATAACTATCCACTATAACAGTATAACTATCCACAATAACAGTATAACTATCCACTATAACAGTATAACAGTATAACTATCCACTATAACAGTATACCTATCCACTATAACAGTATAACTATCCACGATAACAGTATAACTATCCACTATAACAGTATAACTATCCACTATAACAGTATAACTATCCACTTTAACAGTATAACTATCAACTATAACAGTATATCTATCCACTATAACAGTATAACTATCCACTATAACACTATAATAGTATAACTATCCACTATAACACTATAACAGTATAACAGTATAACTATCAACTATAACAGTATAAATATCCACTATAACAGTATAACTATCCACTAAAACAGTATAACCATCCACAATAACAGTATAACTATCCACTATAACAGTATAACTATCCACTATAACAGTATAACTATCCACTATAACAGTATAACTATCCACTATAACAGTATAACAGTATAACTATCCACTATAACACTATAACTATCCACTATAACAGTTTAACTATCCAACTATAACAGTATAAATATCCACTATAACAGTATAACAGTATAAATATCCACTATAACAGTATAACAGTATAACTATCCAACTATAACAGTATAAATATCCACTATAACAGTATAACAGTATAACAGTATAACTATCCACTATAACAGTATAACTATCCACTATAACAGTGTAACTATCCACTATAACAGTATAACTATCCACTATAACACTATAACTATCCACTATAACAGTTTAACTATCCACTATAACAGTATAACAGTATAACTATCCACTATAACAGTATAACTATCCACTATAACAGTATAACTATCCACAATAACAGTATAACTATCCACTATAACAGTATAACAGTATAACTATCCACTATAACAGTATACCTATCCACTATAACAGTATAACTATCCACTATAACAGTATAACTATCCACTATAACAGTATAACTATCCACTATAACAGTATAACTATCCACTTTAACAGTATAACTATCAACTATAACAGTATATCTATCCACTATAACAGTATAACTATCCACTATAACACTATAATAGTATAACTATCCACTATAACACTATAACAGTATAACAGTATAACTATCAACTATAACAGTATAAATATCCACTATAACAGTATAACTATCCACTAAAACAGTATAACCATCCACAATAACAGTATAACTATCCACTATAACAGTATAACTATCCACTATAACAGTATAACTATCCACTATAACAGTATAACTATCCACTATAACAGTATAACTATCCACTTTAACAGTATAACTATCAACTATAACAGTATAACTATCAACTATAACAGTATAACTATCAACTATAACAGTATATATATCCACTATAACAGTATAACTATCCACTATAACACTATAATAGTATAACTATCCACTATAACACTATAACAGTATAACAGTATAACTATCAACTATAACAGTATAAATATCCACTATAACAGTATAACTATCCACTATAACAGTATACCTATCCACTATAACAGTATAATTATCCACTATAACACTATAACAGTATAATTATCCACTATAACACTATAACAGTATAACTATCAACTATAACAGTATAACTATAACAGTATAACTATCCACTATAACAGTATAACTATCCACTATAACAGAAAACTATCCACTATAACAGTATAACTATCCACTATAACACTATAACAGTATAACAGTATAACTATCAACTATAACAGTATAAATATCCACTATAACAGTATAACTATCCACTATAACAGTATACCTATCCACTATAACAGTATAATTATCCACTATAACACTATAACAGTATAATTATCCACTATAACACTATAACAGTATAACTATCAACTATAACAGTATAACTATAACAGTATAACTATCCACTATAACAGTATAACTATCCACTATAACAGAAAACTATCCACTATAACAGTATAACTATCCACTATAACAGTATCACAGTATAACTATCCACTATAACAGTATAACTATCCGCTATAACAGTATAACAGTATAAATATCCACTATAACAGTATACCTATCCACTATAACAGAAAACTATCCACTATAACAGAACACTATCCACTATAACAGTATAACAGTATAACTCTCCACTATAACAGTATAACAGTAAAACTATCCACTATAACACTATAACAGTATAACTACCCACTACAACAGTATAACTATCCACTATAACAGTATAACTATCCACTATAACAGTATAACTATCCACTATAACAGTATAACAGTAAAACTATCCACTATAACACTAAAACAGTATAACTATCCACTATAACAGTATAACTATCCACTATAACAGTATAATTATCCACTATAACAGTATAACTATCCACTATAACAGTATAACTATCCACTATAACAGTATAATTATCCACTATAACAGTATAACTATCCACTATAACAGTATAATTATCCACTATAACAGTATAACTATCCACTATAACAGTATAATTATCCACTATAACAGTATAACTATCCACTATAACAGTATAACTATCCACTATAACAGTATAACTACCCACTATAACAGTATACCAGTATAACTATCCACTATAACAGTATAACTATCCACTATAACAGTTTAAATATCCACTATAACAGTATAACTATCCACTATAACAGTATAACTATCCACTATAACAGTATAACTATCCACTATAACAGTATAACTATCCACTATAACAGTATCACAGTATAATTATCCACTATAACAGTATAACTATCCACTATAACAGTATAACAGTATAACTATCCACTATAACAGTATAACAGTATAACTATCCACTATAACAGTATAACTATCCACTATAACAGTATAACTATCCGCTATAACAGTATAACTATCCACTATAACAGTGTAACTATCCACTATAACAGTATAACTATCCACTATAACAGTATAACTATCCACTATAACAGTATAACTATCCACTATAACAGTATAACTATCCACTATAACAGTATAACTATCCACTATAACAGTATAACAGTATAATTATCCACTATAACAGTATAACTATCCACTATAACAGTATAACAGTAAAACTATCCACTATAACAGTATAACAGTATAACTTTCCACTATAACAGTATAACTATAACAGTATAACTATCCACCATAACAGTAAAACTATCCACCATAACAGTAAAACTATCCACTATAACAGTATAACTATAACAGTATAACTATCCACTATAACAGTATAACAGTATAACTTTCCACTATAACAGTATAACTATCCACTATAACAGTATAACAGTATAACTATCCACTATAACAGTATAACTATCCACTATAACAGTATAACAGTATAACTATAACAGTATAACAGTATAACTATCCACTATAACAGTATAACTATCCACTATAACAGTATAACTATAACAGTATAACTATCCACTATAACAGTATAACTATATCCACTATAACGGTATAACTATCCACTATAACAGTATAACTATCAACTATAACAGTATAACAGTATAACTATCCACTATAACAGTATAACTATCCACTATAACAGTATAACTATCAACTATAACAGTATAACAGTATAACTATCCACTATAACAGAAAACTATCCACTATAACAGAACACTATCCACTATAACAGTATAACAGTATAACTCTCCACTATAACAGTATAACAGTAAAACTATCCACTATAACACTATAACAGTATAACTACCCACTACAACAGTATAACTATCCACTATAACAGTATAACTATCAACTATAACAGTATAACTATCCACTATAACAGTATAACAGTAAAACTATCCACTATAACACTAAAACAGTATAACTATCCACTATAACAGTATAACTATCCACTATAACAGTATAACTATAACAGTATAATTATCCACTATAACAGTATAACTATCCACTATAACAGTATAACTATCCACTATAACAGTATAACTACCCACTATAACAGTATACCAGTATAACTATCCACTATAACAGTATAACTATCCACTATAACAGTTTAAATATCCACTATAACAGTATAACTATCCACTATAACAGTATAACTATCCACTATAACAGTATAACTATCCACTATAACAGTATAACTATCCACTATAACAGTATCACAGTATAATTATCCACTATAACAGTATAACTATCCACTATAACAGTATAACAGTATAACTATCCACTATAACAGTATAACAGTATAACTATCCACTATAACAGTATAACTATCCACTATAACAGTATAACTATCCGCTATAACAGTATAACTATCCACTATAACAGTGTAACTATCCACTATAACAGTATAACTATCCACTATAACAGTATAACTATCCACTATAACAGTATAACTATCCACTATAACAGTATAACTATCCACTATAACAGTATAACTATCCACTATAACAGTATAACAGTATAATTATCCACTATAACAGTATAACTATCCACTATAACAGTATAACAGTAAAACTATCCACTATAACAGTATAACAGTATAACTTTCCACTATAACAGTATAACTATAACAGTATAACTATCCACCATAACAGTAAAACTATCCACCATAACAGTAAAACTATCCACTATAACAGTATAACTATAACAGTATAACTATCCACTATAACAGTATAACAGTATAACTTTCCACTATAACAGTATAACTATCCACTATAACAGTATAACAGTATAACTATCCACTATAACAGTATAACTATCCACTATAACAGTATAACAGTATAACTATAACAGTATAACAGTATAACTATCCACTATAACAGTATAACTATCCACTATAACAGTATAACTATAACAGTATAACTATCCACTATAACAGTATAACTATATCCACTATAACGGTATAACTATCCACTATAACAGTATAACTATCAACTATAACAGTATAACAGTATAACTATAACAGTATAACAGTATAACTATCCACTATAACAGTATAACTATCCACTATAACAGTATAACTATCAACTATAACAGTATAACAGTATAACTATCCACTATAACAGTATAACTCTCCACTATAACAGTATAACTCTCCACTATAACAGTATAACTATCCACTATAACAGTATAACTATCCACTATAACAGTATAACTATCCACTATAACAGTATAACTATCCACTATAACAGTATAACTCTCCACTATAACAGTATAAATATCCACTATAACAGTATAACTATCCACTATAACAGTATAACTATCCACTATAACAGTATAACTATCCACTATAACAGTATAACTATCCACTACAACAGTATAACTATCCACTATAACAGTATAACAGTATAACTATCAACTATAACAGTATAACTATCCACTATAACAGTATAACAGTAAAACTATCCACTATAACACTAAAACAGTATAACTATCCACTATAACAGTATAACTATCCACTATAACAGTATAACTATAACAGTATAATTATCCACTATAACAGTATAACTATCCACTATAACAGTATAACTACCCACTATAACAGTTTAAATATCCACTATAACAGTATAACTATCCACTATAACAGTATAACTATCCACTATAACAGTATAACTATCCACTATAACAGTATAACTATCCACTATAACAGTATCACAGTATAATTATCCACTATAACAGTATAACTATCCACTATAACAGTATAACAGTATAACTATCCACTATAACAGTATAACAGTATAACTATCCACTATAACAGTATAACTATCCACTATAACAGTATAACTATCCGCTATAACAGTATAACTATCCACTATAACAGTATAACTATCCACTATAACAGTATAACTATCCACTATAACAGTATAACTATCCACTATAACTATCCACTATAACAGTATAACTATCCACTATAACAGTATAACTATCCACTATAACAGTATAACAGTATAATTATCCACTATAACAGTATAACTATCCACTATAACAGTATAACAGTAAAACTATCCACTATAACAGTATAACAGTATAACTTTCCACTATAACAGTATAACTATAACAGTATAACTATCCACCATAACAGTAAAACTATCCACCATAACAGTAAAACTATCCACTATAACAGTATAACTATAACAGTATAACTATCCACTATAACAGTATAACAGTATAACTTTCCACTATAACAGTATAACTATCCACTATAACAGTATAACAGTATAACTATCCACTATAACAGTATAACTATCCACTATAACAGTATAACAGTATAACTATAACAGTATAACTATCCACTATAACAGTATAACTATCCACTATAACAGTATAACTATAACAGTATAACTATCCACTATAACAGTATAACTATATCCACTATAACGGTATAACTATCCACTATAACAGTATAACTATCAACTATAACAGTATAACAGTATAACTATAACAGTATAACAGTATAACTATCTACTATAACAGTATAACTATCCACTATAACAGTATAACTATCAACTATAACAGTATAACAGTATAACTATCCACTATAACAGTATAACTCTCCACTATAACAGTATAACTCTCCACTATAACAGTATAACTATCCACTATAACAGTATAACTATCCACTATAACAGTATAACTATCCACTATAACAGTATAACTCTCCACTATAACAGTATAAATATCCACTATAACAGTATAACTATCCACTATAACAGTATAACTATCCACTATAACATTATAACTATCCACTATAACAGTATAACTATCCACTATAACAGTATAACTATCCACTATAACAGTATAACTATCAACTATAACATTATAACTATCCACTATAACAGTATAACTATCCACTATAACAGTATAACTATCCACTATAACAGTATAACTATCCACTATAACAGTATAAATATCCACTATAACAGTATAACTATCCACTATAACAGTATAACTATCCACTATAACAGTATAACTATCCACTATAACAGTATAACTCTCCACTATAACAGTATAACTAACCACTATAACAGTATAACTGTCATGTTCTGACCTTAGATCCTTTTTTATGTCTTTGTGTTAGGTTGGTCAGGGTGTGAGTTGGGGTGTGCAGTCTATGTTCTTTTTTCTAGGTTGTTTGTTTTCTATGTGTTTGGCCTGGTGTGGTTCCCAATCAGAGGGAGCTGTTTATCGTTGTCTCTGATTGGGAGCCATATTTAGGTAGCCTGTTTTCCATTGTGTGTTGTGGGTGGTGGTTTCCGTTTCAGTGTTTTCACCATTCGGGACTGTTTCGGTTTTCATTTTGTTTCTCTTGTTCTTTTTGTATGTTGTATTCATTCTACTAAAAGATATTATGGATACGTACCACGCTGCATATTGGTCCGATATTTCCTACTCCTCCTCAGACGAAGAGGACGAAAGACGTTACAAAAACAGTATAACTATCCACTATAATAGTATAACAGTATAACTATCCACTATAACAGTATAACAGTATAACAGTATAACTATCAACTATAACAGTATAACTATACCACTATAACAGTACAACTATCCACAATAACAGTATAACTATCCACTATAACAGTATAACAGTATAACAGTATAACTATCCACTATAACAGTATATAAGTATAACTATAACAGTATAACTATCCACAATAACAGTATAACAGTATAACTATCCACTATAACAGTATAACTATCCACTATAACAGTATAACAGTATAACTATCCACTATAACAGTATAACTATCAACTATAACAGTATAACAGTATAACTATCCACTACAACAGTATAACTATCCACTATAACAGTATAACGATCCACTATAACAGTATAACGATCCACTATAACAGTATAACTATCCACTAAAACAATATAAATATCCACTATAACAGTATAACTAGCAACTATAACAGTATAACTATCAACTATACCAGTATAACTATCCACAATAACAGTATAACAGTATAACGATCCACTATAACTGTATAACTATCCAATATAACAGTATAGCTATCCAGTATAACTATAACAGTATAACTATCCAGTATAACAGTTTAACTATACACTATAACAGTATAACAGTATAACAGTATAACTGTAACGTATAACTATCCACTATAACAGTATAACTATCCACTATAACAGTATAACTATCCACTATAACAGTATAACTATCCACTATAACAGTATAACTATCAACTATAACAGTATAACTATACACTAGAAGAGTATAACTATCCACTATAACAGTATAACTATAACAGTATAACTATCCACTATAACAGTATAACTATCCACTATAACAGTATAACTATCCACTATAACAGTATAACTATCCACTATAACAGTATAACTATCCACTACAACAGTATAACTATCAACTATAACAGTATAACTATCCACTATAACAGTATAACTATCCACTACAACAGTATAACTATCCACTATAACAGTATAACTATCCACTATAACAGTATAACAGTATAACTATCCACTATAACAGTATAACTATCCACTATAAAAGTATAACTATCAACTATAACAGTATAACTATCCACTATAACAGTATAACTATCCACTATAACAGTATAACTATAACAGTATAACTATCCACTATAACAGTATAACTATAACAGTATAACTATCCACTATAACTATAACAGTATAACTATCCACTATAACAGTATAACTATCCACTATAACAGTATAACTATCCACTATAACAGTATAACTATCAACTATAACAGTATAACTATCCACTATAACAGTATAACTATCCACTATAACAGTATAACTATCCACTATAACAGTATAACTATCCACTATAACAGTATAACTATCCACTATAACAGTATAACTATCAACTATAACAGTATAACTATCCACTATAACAGTATAACAGTATAAATATCCACTATAACAGTATAACAGTATAACTATCCAACTATAACAGTATAAATATCCACTATAACAGTATAACAGTATAACAGTATAACTATCCACTATAACAGTATAACTATCCACTATAACAGTGTAACTATCCACTATAACAGTATAACTATCCACTATAACACTATAACTATCCACTATAACAGTATAACAGTATAACTATCCACTATAACAGTATAACTATCCACTATAACAGTATAACTATCCACTATAACAGTATAACCATCCACTATAACAGTATAAATATCCACAATAACAGTATAACTATCCACTATAACAGTATAACTATCCACTATAACAGTATAACAGTATAACTATCCACTATAACAGTATACCTATCCACTATAACACTATAACAGTATAACTATCCACTATAACACTATAACAGTATAACTATCCACTATAACAGTATAACTATCCACTATAACAGTATAACTATCCACTATAACAGTATACCTATCCACTATAACACTATAACAGTATAACTATCCACTATAACACTATAACAGTATAACTATCCACTATAACAGTATACCTATCCACTATAACAGTATAACTCTCCACTATAACAGTATAACTATCCACTATAACAGTATAACTATCCACTATAACAGTATAACTATCCACTATAACAGTATAACTATCCACTATAACAGTATAACTCTCCACTATAACAGTATAAATATCCACTATAACAGTATAACTATCCACTATAACAGTATAACTATCCACTATAACAGTATAACTATCCACTATAACAGTATAACTATCCACTACAACAGTATAACTATCCACTATAACAGTATAACAGTATAACTATCAACTATAACAGTATAACTATCCACTATAACAGTATAACAGTAAAACTATCCACTATAACACTAAAACAGTATAACTATCCACTATAACAGTATAACTATCCACTATAACAGTATAACTATAACAGTATAATTATCCACTATAACAGTATAACTATCCACTATAACAGTATAACTATCCACTATAACAGTATAACTACCCACTATAACAGTATACCAGTATAACTATCCACTATAACAGTATAACTATCCACTATAACAGTATAACTATCCACTATAACAGTATAACTATCCACTATAACAGTATAACTATCCACTATAACAGTATAACTATCCACTATAACAGTATAACTATCCACTATAACAGTATCACAGTATAATTATCCACTATAACAGTATAACTATCCACTATAACAGTATAACTATCCACTACAACAGTATAACTATCCACTATAACAGTATAACAGTATAACTATCAACTATAACAGTATAACTATCCACTATAACAGTATAACAGTAAAACTATCCACTATAACACTAAAACAGTATAACTATCCACTATAACAGTATAACTATCCACTATAACAGTATAACTATAACAGTATAATTATCCACTATAACAGTATAACTATCCACTATAACAGTATAACTATCCACTATAACAGTATAACTACCCACTATAACAGTATACATTTACATTTACATTTAAGTCATTTAGCAGACGCTCTTATCCAGAGCGACTTACAAATTGGTGCATTCACCTTATGACATCCAGTGGAACAGCCACTTTACAACAGTGCATCTAAATCTTTTAAGGGGGGGGGGGGGGTCAGAAGGATTACTTTATCCTATCCTAGGTATTCCTTAAAGAGGTGGGGTTTCAGGTGTCTCCGGAAGGTGGTGATTGACTCCGCTGTCCTGGCGTCGTGAGGGAGTTTGTTCCACCATTGGGGGGCCAGAGCAGCGAACAGTTTTGACTGGGCTGAGCGGGAACTGTACTTCCTCAGTGGTAGGGAGGCGAGCAGGCCAGAGGTGGATGAACGCAGTGCCCTTGTTTGGGTGTAGGGCCTGATCAGAGCCTGGAGGTACTGAGGTGCCGTTCCCCTCACAGCTCCGTAGGCAAGCACCATGGTCTTGTAGCGGATGCGAGCTTCAACTGGAAGCCAGTGGAGAGAGCGGAGGAGCGGGGTGACGTGAGAGAACTTGGGAAGGTTGAACACCAGACGGGCTGCGGCGTTCTGGATGAGTTGTAGGGGTTTAATGGCACAGGCAGGGAGCCCAGCCAACAGCGAGTTGCAGTAATCCAGACGGGAGATGACAAGTGCCTGGATTAGGACCTGCGCCGCTTCCTGTGTGAGGCAGGGTCGTACTCTGCGGATGTTGTAGAGCATGAACCTACAGGAACGGGCCACCGCCTTGATGTTACTGCCTTTTATAAAAAAGATAACTGAAATAGCTGACTTGCTTTAACAAATGTGGTTTCTAATGACAATTGAGATGTACAAACTATGGCATAAGGGGACGACAAGCGGATAAATGTCACGCCCTGACCATAGAGAGCTTTTTATGTCTCTATTTTGGTTTGGTCAGGGTGTGATTTGGGTGGGCATTCTATGTTCCTTTTTCTATGATTTGTATTTCTGTGTGTTTGGCCAGGTGTGGTTCTCAATCAGAGGCAGCTGTCTATCGTTGTCTCTGATTGAGAACCATACTTAGGTAGCCTTTTCCCACCTGTATTTGTGGGTAGTTGTCTATGTGTAGTTGCATGTCAGCACTAGTTGTTTATAGCTTCACGTTCGTATTGTTATTTTGTTAGTTTGTTTAAGTGTTCTTCGTTTAATAAAGAAGAATGTATTCCAATCACGCTGCGCCTTGGTCTCATCGTTACGATGAACGTGACAATAAAAGGCTATCTGTAATTTCAATTAAGACATTAATGAGCGAGCTAGGATGGACGTTGTCAATATAACTATTTGTTTAGCACTTTTGAATTGTAAAGCGACAGAATTCAGAACATGGGCCGTTCTTAGTGTTCTCCCTGTACACCAAATCAGAACCGTATCATAAATACAGGGCCATATGAGCAAACAATGGAAGCTCTTACAATAATCAATGATTACATTTCTCTAAAACAGGTGTGTGTGCACCACCAAGTCAGAACAGTAGGTGAAATTAAGAGGGGTAAATAGACCAAATTATTAGGGTGAGGCCTACTATCCACTATAACACTAAAACAGTATAACTATCCACTATAACAGTATAACTATCCACTATAACAGTATAACTATAACAGTATAATTATCCACTATAACAGTATAACTATCCACTATAACAGTATAACTATCCACTATAACAGTATAACTACCCACTATAACAGTATACCAGTATAACTATCCACTATAACAGTATAACAGTATAACAGTATAACTATCAACTATAACAGTATAACTATACCACTATAACAGTACAACTATCCACAATAACAGTATAACTATCCACTATAACAGTATAACAGTATAACAGTATAACTATCCACTATAACAGTATATAAGTATAACTATAACAGTATAACTATCCACAATAACAGTATAACAGTATAACTATCCACTATAACAGTATAACTATCCACTATAACAGTATAACAGTATAACTATCCACTATAACAGTATAACTATCAACTATAACAGTATAACAGTATAACTATCCACTACAACAGTATAACTATCCAATATAACAGTATAACGATCCACTATAACAGTATAACGATCCACTATAACAGTATAACTATCCACTAAAACAATATAAATATTCACTATAACAGTATAACTAGCAACTATAACAGTATAACTAGCAACTATACCAGTATAACTATCCACAATAACAGTATAACAGTATAACGATCCACTATAACTGTATAACTATCCAATATAACAGTATAGCTATCCAGTATAACTATAACAGTATAACTATCCAGTATAACAGTTTAACTATACACTATAACAGTATAACAGTATAACAGTATAACTGTAACGTATAACTATCCACTATAACAGTATAACTATCCACTATAACAGTATAACTATCCACTATAACAGTATAACTATCCACTATAACAGTATAACTATCAACTATAACAGTATAACTATACACTAGAAGAGTATAACTAGAAGAGTATAACTATCCACTATAACAGTATAACTATCCACTATAACAGTATAACTATCCACTATAACAGTATAACTATCCACTATAACAGTATAACTATCCACTACAACAGTATAACTATCAACTATAACAGTATAACTATCCACTATAACAGTATAACTATCCACTACAACAGTATAACTATCCACTATAACAGTATAACTATCCACTATAACAGTATAACAGTATAACTATCCACTATAACAGTATAACTATCCACTATAAAAGTATAACTATCAACTATAACAGTATAACTATCCACTATAACAGTATAACTATCCACTATAACAGTATAACTATAACAGTATAACTATCCACTATAACTATAACAGTATAACTATCCACTATAACAGTATAACTATCCACTATAACAGTATAACTATCCACTATAACAGTATAACTATCAACTCTAACAGTATAACTATCCACTATAACAGTATAACTATCCACTATAACAGTATAACTATCCACTATAACAGTATAACTATCCACTATAACAGTATAACTATCCACTATAACAGTATAACTATCAACTATAACAGTATAACTATCCACTATAACAGTATAACTATCCACTATAACAGTATAACTATCAACTATAACAGTATAACTATACACTATAACAGTATAACTATCCACTATAACAGTATAACAGTATAACTATCCACTATAACAGTATAACTATCCACTATAACAGTATAACAGTATAACTATCCACTATAACAGTATAACTATCAACTATAACAGTATAACAGTATAACTATCCACTATAACAGTATAACTATCCACTATAAGAGTATAACGATCCACTATAACATTATAACGATCCACTATAACAGTATAACTATCCACTATAACAGTATAACTATCCACTAAAACAATATAAATATCCACTATAACAGTATAACTAGCAACTTTAACAGTATAACTATCAACTATACCAGTATAACTATCCACAATAACAGTATAACAGTATAACGATCCACTATAACTGTATAACTATCCAATATAACAGTATAGCTATCCAGTATAACTATAACAGTATAACTATCCAGTATAACAGTTTAACTATACACTATAACTATAACAGTATAACTATCCAGTATAACAGTTTAACTATACACTATAACAGTATAACAGTATAACAGTATAACTGTAACGTATAACTATCCACTATAACAGTATAACTATCCACTATAACAGTATAACTATCCACTATAACTATCCACTATAACAGTATAACTATCAACTATAACAGTATAACTATACACTAGAAGAGTATAACTATCCACTATAACAGTATAACTATAACAGTATAACTATCCACTATAACAGTATAACTATCCACTATAACAGTATAACTATCCACTATAACAGTATAACTATCAACTATAACAGTATAACTATCCACTATAACAGTATAACTATCCACTATAACAGTATAACTATACACTATAACAGTATAACTATCCACTATAACAGTATAACTATCCACTATAACAGTATAACTATAACAGTATAACAGTATAACTATCCACTATAACAGTATAACAGTATAACTATCCACTATAACAGTATAACTATAACAGTTTAACAGTATAACTATAACAGTATAACTATAACAGTATAACTATCCACTATAACAGTATAACTATAACAGTATAACTATAAAGGTATAACTATCCACTATAACAGTATAACTATCCACTATAACAGTATAACTATCCACTATAATAGTATAACTATAACAGTATAACTATAACAGTATAACAGTATAACTATCCACTATAACAGTATAACTATCCACTATAATAGTATAACTATAACAGTATAACTATAACAGTATAACAGTATAACTATAACAGTATAACAGTATAAATATCCACTATAACAATATAACTATCCACTATAACAGTAAAACAGTATAACAGTATAACAGTATAACTATCCACTATAACAGTATAACTATCCACTATAACAGTATAACAGTATAACTATCCACTATAACAGTATAACTATCCACTAAAACAGTATAACAATAACAGTATAACTATCCACTATAACAGTATAACTATCCACCATAACAGTATAACTATCCACTATAACAGTATAACTATCCACTATAACAGTGTAACTATCCACTATAACAGTATAACTATCCACTATAACAGTATAACTATCCACTATAACAGTATAACTATAACAGTATAACTATAACAGTATAACACTATAACTATCCACTATAACAGTATAACTATCCACTATAACAGTATAACTATCCACTATAACAGTATAACTATCCACTATAACAGTATAACTATCCACTATAACAGTATAACAGTATAACTATCCACTATAACAGTATAACTATCCACTATAAAAGTATAACTATCAACTATAACAGTATAACTATCCACTATAACAGTATAACTATCCACTATAACAGTATAACTATAACAGTATAACTATCCACTATAACAGTATAACTATAACAGTATAACTATCCACTATAACTATAACAGTATAACTATCCACTATAACAGTATAACTATCCACTATAACAGTATAACTATCCACTATAACAGTATAACTATCAACTCTAACAGTATAACTATCCACTATAACAGTATAACTATCCACTATAACAGTATAACTATCCACTATAACAGTATAACTATCCACTATAACAGTATAACTATCCACTATAACAGTATAACTATCAACTATAACAGTATAACTATCCACTATAACAGTATAACTATCCACTATAACAGTATAACTATCAACTATAACAGTATAACTATACACTATAACAGTATAACTATCCACTATAACAGTATAACAGTATAACTATCCACTATAACAGTATAACTATCCACTATAACAGTATAACAGTATAACTATCCACTATAACAGTATAACTATCAACTATAACAGTATAACGGTATAACTATCCACTATAACAGTATAACTATCCACTATAAGAGTATAACGATCCACTATAACATTATAACGATCCACTATAACAGTATAACTATCCACTATAACAGTATAACTATCCACTAAAACAATATAAATATCCACTATAACAGTATAACTAGCAACTATAACAGTATAACTATCAACTATACCAGTATAACTATCCACAATAACAGTATAACAGTATAACGATCCACTATAACTGTATAACTATCCAATATAACAGTATAGCTATCCAGTATAACTATAACAGTATAACTATCCAGTATAACAGTTTAACTATACACTATAACTATAACAGTATAACTATCCAGTATAACAGTTTAACTATACACTATAACAGTATAACAGTATAACAGTATAACTGTAACGTATAACTATCCACTATAACAGTATAACTATCCACTATAACAGTATAACTATCCACTATAACTATCCACTATAACAGTATAACTATCAACTATAACAGTATAACTATACACTAGAAGAGTATAACTATCCACTATAACAGTATAACTATAACAGTATAACTATCCACTATAACAGTATAACTATCCACTATAACAGTATAACTATCCACTATAACAGTATAACTATCAACTATAACAGTATAACTATCCACTATAACAGTATAGCTATCCACTATAACAGTATAACTATACACTATAACAGTATAACTATCCACTATAACAGTATAACTATCCACTATAACAGTATAACTATAACAGTATAACAGTATAACTATCCACTATAACAGTATAACAGTATAACTATCCACTATAATAGTATAACTATAACAGTTTAACAGTATAACTATAACAGTATAACTATAACAGTATAACTATCCACTATAACAGTATAACTATAACAGTATAACTATAAAGGTATAACTATCCACTATAACAGTATAACTATCCACTATAACAGTATAACTATCCACTATAATAGTATAACTATAACAGTATAACTATAACAGTATAACAGTATAACTATCCACTATAACAGTATAACTATCCACTATAATAGTATAACTATAACAGTATAACTATAACAGTATAACAGTATAACTATAACAGTATAACAGTATAAATATCCACTATAACAATATAACTATCCACTATAACAGTAAAACAGTATAACAGTATAACAGTATAACTATCCACTATAACAGTATAACTATCCACTATAACAGTATAACAGTATAACTATCCACTATAACAGTATAACTATCCACTAAAACAGTATAACAATAACAGTATAACTATCCACTATAACAGTATAACTATCCACCATAACAGTATAACTATCCACTATAACAGTATAACTATCCACTATAACAGTGTAACTATCCACTATAACAGTATAACTATCCACTATAACAGTATAACTATCCACTATAACAGTATAACTATAACAGTATAACTATAACAGTATAACACTATAACTATCCACTATAACAGTATAACTATCCACTATAACAGTATAACTATCCACTATAACAGTATAACTATCCACTATAACAGTATAACTATAACAGTATAACTATAACAGTATAACACTATAACTATCCACTATAACAGTATAACTATCCACTATAACAGTATAACTATCCACTATAACAGTATAACTATCCACTATAACAGTATAACAAAAACAGTATAACAGTGTAAATATCCACTATAAAAGTATAACAGTATAACTATCCACTATAACAGTATAACAGTATAACTATCCACTACAACAGTATAACTATCCACTATAACAGTATAACTATCCACCATAACAGTATAACAGTATAACTATCCACTATAAAAGTATAACAGTATAACTATCCACTATAACAGTATAACAGTATAACTATAACAGTATAACAGTATAACTATCCACTATAACAGTATAACAGTATAACTATCAACTATAACAGTATAACTATCCACTATATAAGTATAACAGTATAACTATCCACTATAACAGTATAAATATCAACTATAACAGTATAACAGTATAACTATCCACTATAGCAGTATAACTATCCACTATAACAGTATAACGATCCACTATAACAGTATAACGATCCACTATAACAGTATAACTATCCACTATAACAGTATAACTATCCACTAAAACAATATAAATATCCACTATAACACTATAACTAGCAACTATAACAGTATAACTATCAACTATACCAGTATAACTATCCACAATAACAGTATAACAGTATAACGATCCATTATAACTGTATAACTATCCAATATAACAGTATAGCTATCCAGTATAACTATAACAGTATAACTATCCAGTATAACAGTTTAATTATACACTATAACAGTATAACAGTATAACAGTATAACTGTAACGTATAACACTATAACTATCCACTATAACAGTATAACTATCCACTATAACAGTATAACTATCCACTATAACAGTATAACTATCCACTATAACAGTATAACTATAACAGTATAACTATAACAGTATAACACTATAACTATCCACTATAACAGTATAACTATCCACTATAACAGTATAACTATCCACTATAACAGTATAACTATCCACTATAACAGTATAACTATCCACTATAACAGTATAACAGTATAACAGTATAACAGTATAACTATCCACTATAACAGTATAACTATCCACTATAACAGTATAACTCTCCACTATAACAGTATAACTCTCCACTATAACAGTATAACAGTATAACTATCCACTATAACAGTATAACTATAACAGTTTAACAGTATAACTATAACAGTATAACTATCCACTATAACAGTATAACTATAACAGTATAACTATAAAGGTATAACTATCCACTATAACAGTATAACTATCCACTATAACAGTATAACTATCCACTATAATAGTATAACTATAACAGTATAACTATAACAGTATAACAGTATAACTATCCACTATAACAGTATAACTATCCACTATAACAGTATAACAGTATAACAGTATAACTCTCCACTATAACAGTATAACTCTCCACTATAACAGTATAACTCTCCACTATAACAGTATAACTCTCCACTATAACAGTATAACAGTATAACTATCCACTATAACAGTATAACTATAACAGTTTAACAGTATAACTATAACAGTATAACTATCCACTATAACAGTATAACTATAACAGTATAACTATAAAGGTATAACTATCCACTATAACAGTATAACTATCCACTATAACAGTATAACTATCCACTATAATAGTATAACTATAACAGTATAACTATAACAGTATAACAGTATAACTATCCACTATAACAGTATAACAGTATAACTATCCACTATAACAGTATAACTATAACAGTATAACAGTATAACTATAACAGTATAACAGTATAAATATCCACTATAACAATATAACTATCCACTATAACAGTAAAACAGTATAACAGTATAACAGTATAACTATCCACTATAACAGTATAACTATCCACTATAACAGTATAACAGTATAACTATCCACTATAACAGTATAACTATCCACTAAAACAGTATAACAATAACAGTATAACTATCCACTATAACAGTATAACTATCCACTATAACAGTATAACTATCCACTATAACAGTATAACTATCCACTATAACAGTGTAACTATCCACTATAACAGTATAATTATCCACTATAACAGTATAACTATCCACTATAACAGTATAACTATAACAGTATAACTATAACAGTATAACACTATAACTATCCACTATAACAGTATAACTATCCACTATAACAGTATAACTATCCACTATAACAGTATAACTATAACAGTATAACTATAACAGTATAACACTATAACTATCCACTATAACAGTATAACTATCCACTATAACAGTATAACTATCCACTATAACAGTATAACTATCCACTATAACAGTATAACAATAACAGTATAACAGTATAACAGTGTAAATATCCACTATAAAAGTATAACAGTATAACTATCCACTATAACAGTATAACAGTATAACTATAACAGTATAACAGCATAACTATCCACTATAACAGTATAACAGTATAACTATCCACTACAACAGTATAACTATCCACTATAACAGTATAACTATCCACCATAACAGTATAACAGTATAACTATCCACTATAAAAGTATAACAGTATAACTATCCACTATAACAGTATAACAGTATAACTATAACAGTATAACAGTATAACTATCCACTATAACAGTATAACAGTATAACTATCAACTATAACAGTATAACTATCCACTATAACAGTATAACTATCCACTATAACAGTATAACAGTATAACTATAACAGTATAACAGTATAACTATCCACTATAACAGTATAACAGTATAACTATCAACTATAACAGTATAACTATCCACTATATAAGTATAACAGTATAACTATCCACTATAACAGTATAAATATCAACTATAACAGTATAACAGTATAACTATCCACTATAGCAGTATAACTATCCACTATAACAGTATAACGATCCACTATAACAGTATAACGATCCACTATAACAGTATAACTATCCACTATAACAGTATAACTATCCACTAAAACAATATAAATATCCACTATAACACTATAACTAGCAACTATAACAGTATAACTATCAACTATACCAGTATAACTATCCACAATAACAGTATAACAGTATAACGATCCATTATAACTGTATAACTATCCAATATAACAGTATAGCTATCCAGTATAACTATAACAGTATAACTATCCAGTATAACAGTTTAATTATACACTATAACAGTATAACAGTATAACAGTATAACTGTAACGTATAACACTATAACTATCCACTATAACAGTATAACTATCCACTATAACAGTATAACTATCCACTATAACAGTATAACTATCCACTATAACAGTATAACTATAACAGTATAACTATAACAGTATAACACTATAACTATCCACTATAACAGTATAACTATCCACTATAACAGTATAACTATCCACTATAACAGTATAACTATCCACTATAACAGTATAACTATCCACTATAACAGTATAACAGTATAACAGTATAACAGTATAACTATCCACTATAACAGTATAACTATCCACTATAACAGTATAACTCTCCACTATAACAGTATAACTCTCCACTATAACAGTATAACAGTATAACTATCCACTATAACAGTATAACTATAACAGTTTAACAGTATAACTATAACAGTATAACTATCCACTATAACAGTATAACTATAACAGTATAACTATAAAGGTATAACTATCCACTATAACAGTATAACTATCCACTATAACAGTATAACTATCCACTATAACAGTATAACAGTATAACAGTATAACTCTCCACTATAACAGTATAACTCTCCACTATAACAGTATAACTCTCCACTATAACAGTATAACTCTCCACTATAACAGTATAACAGTATAACTATCCACTATAACAGTATAACTATAACAGTTTAACAGTATAACTATAACAGTATAACTATCCACTATAACAGTATAACTATAACAGTATAACTATAAAGGTATAACTATCCACTATAACAGTATAACTATCCACTATAACAGTATAACTATCCACTATAATAGTATAACTATAACAGTATAACTATAACAGTATAACAGTATAACTATCCACTATAACAGTATAACAGTATAACTATCCACTATAACAGTATAACTATAACAGTATAACAGTATAACTATAACAGTATAACAGTATAAATATCCACTATAACAATATAACTATCCACTATAACAGTAAAACAGTATAACAGTATAACAGTATAACTATCCACTATAACAGTATAACTATCCACTATAACAGTATAACAGTATAACTATCCACTATAACAGTATAACTATCCACTAAAACAGTATAACAATAACAGTATAACTATCCACTATAACAGTATAACTATCCACTATAACAGTATAACTATCCACTATAACAGTATAACTATCCACTATAACAGTGTAACTATCCACTATAACAGTATAATTATCCACTATAACAGTATAACTATCCACTATAACAGTATAACTATAACAGTATAACTATAACAGTATAACACTATAACTATCCACTATAACAGTATAACTATCCACTATAACAGTATAACTATCCACTATAACAGTATAACTATAACAGTATAACTATAACAGTATAACACTATAACTATCCACTATAACAGTATAACTATCCACTATAACAGTATAACTATCCACTATAACAGTATAACTATCCACTATAACAGTATAACAATAACAGTATAACAGTATAACAGTGTAAATATCCACTATAAAAGTATAACAGTATAACTATCCACTATAACAGTATAACAGTATAACTATAACAGTATAACAGTATAACTATCCACTATAACAGTATAACAGTATAACTATCCACTACAACAGTATAACTATCCACTATAACAGTATAACTATCCACCATAACAGTATAACAGTATAACTATCCACTATAAAAGTATAACAGTATAACTATCCACTATAACAGTATAACAGTATAACTATAAAGTATAACAGTATAACTATCCACTATAACAGTATAACAGTATAACTATCAACTATAACAGTATAACTATCCACTATAACAGTATAACTATCCACTATAACAGTATAACAGTATAACTATAACAGTATAACAGTATAACTATCCACTATAACAGTATAACAGTATAACTATCAACTATAACAGTATAACTATCCACCATAACAGTATAATTATCAACTATAACAGTATAACTATCCACTATAACAGTATAACTATCCACTATAAAAGTATAACAGTATAACTATCCACTATAACAGTATAACAGTATAACTGTAACAGTATAACAGTATAACTATCCACTATAACAGTATAACTAGCAACTATAACAGTATAACTAGCAACTATAACAGTATAACTATCCACTATAACAGTATAACTATCCACTATAGCAGTATAACAGTATAACTATCCACTATAACAGTATAACTATCCACTATAACATTATAACTATCCACTATAACAGTATAACTATCCACTATAACAGTATAACTATCCACTATAACAGTATAACTATCAACTATAACATTATAACTATCCACTATAACAGTATAACTATCCACTATAACAGTATAACTATCCACTATAACAGTATAACTATCCACTATAACAGTATAAATATCCACTATAACAGTATAACTATCCACTATAACAGTATAACTATCCACTATAACAGTATAACTCTCCACTATAACAGTATAACTGTCATGTTCTGACCTTAGATCCTTTTTTATGTCTTTGTGTTAGGTTGGTCAGGGTGTGAGTTGGGGTGTGCAGTCTATGTTCTTTTTTCTAGGTTGTTTGTTTTCTATGTGTTTGGCCTGGTGTGGTTCCCAATCAGAGGCAGCTGTTTATCGTTGTCTCTGATTGGGAGCCATATTTAGGTAGCCTGTTTTCCATTGTGTGTTGTGGGTGGTGGTTTCCGTTTCAGTGTTTTCACCATTCGGGACTGTTTCGGTTTTCATTTTGTTTCTCTTGTTCTTTTTGTATGTTGTATTCATTCTATTAAAAGATATTATGGATACGTACCACGCTGCACATTGGTCCGATATTTCCTACTCCTCCTCAGACGAAGAGGACGAAAGACGTTACAAAAACAGTATAACTATCCACTATAACAGTATAACAGTATAACTATCCACTATAACAGTATAACAGTATAACTATCAACTATAACAGTATAACTATACCACTATAACAGTACAACTATCCACAATAACAGTATAACTATCCACTATAACAGTATAACAGTATAACTATCCACTATAACAGTATATAAGTATAACTATAACAGTATAACTATCCACTATAACAGTATAACAGTATAACTATCCACTATAACAGTATAACTATCCACTATAACAGTATAACAGTATAACTATCCACTATAACAGTATAACTATCAACTATAACAGTATAACAGTATAACTATCCACTATAACAGTATAACTATCCACTATAACAGTATAACGATCCACTATAACAGTATAACGATCCACTATAACAGTATAACTATCCACTATAACAGTATAACTATCCACTATAACAATATAAATATCCACTATAACAGTATAATTAGCAACTATAACAGTATAACTATCAACTATACCAGTATAACTATCCACAATAACAGTATAACAGTATAACGACCCACTATAACTGTATAACTATCCAATATAACAGTATAGCTATCCAGTATAAATATAACAGTATAACTATCCAGTATAACAGTTTAACTATACACTATAACAGTATAACAGTATAACAGTATAACAGTATAACTGTAACGTATAACTATCCACTATAACAGTATAACTATCCACTATAACAGTATAACTATCAACTATAACAGTATAACTCTCCACTATAACAGTATAACAGTATAACTATCCACTATAACAGAATAACTATAACAGTATAACTATCCACTATAACAGTATAACAGTATAACTATCCACTATAACAGTATAACTATCCACTATAATAGTATAACTATAACAGTATAACTATAACAGTATAACAGTATAACTATCCACTATAACAGTATAACAGTATAACTATCCACTATAATAGT
Source organism: Salvelinus alpinus (assembly GCF_045679555.1). NCBI lineage: Eukaryota > Metazoa > Chordata > Actinopteri > Salmoniformes > Salmonidae > Salvelinus > Salvelinus alpinus. Next base: position 11,017,225 of record NC_092114.1, on the reverse strand, counting down.
ATAACTATAACAGTATAACTATAACAGTATAACAGTATAACTATCCACTATAACAGTATAACAGTATAAATATCCACTATAACAATATAACTATCCACTATAACAGTAAAACAGTATAACAGTATAACAGTATAACAGTATAACTATCCACTATAACAGTATAACTATCCACTATAACAGTATAACAGTATAACTATCCACTATAACAGTATAACTATCCACTAAAACAGTATAACAATAACAGTATAACTATCCACTATAACAGTATAACTATCCACTATAACAGTATAACTATCCACTATAACAGTATAACTATCCACTAAAACAGTATAACAATAACAGTATAACTATCCACTATACCAGTATAACTATCCACTATAACAGTATAACTATCCACTATAACAGTATAACTATAACAGTATAACTATAACAGTATAACACTATAACTATCCACTATAACAGTATAACTATCCACTATAACAGTATAACTATCCACTATAACAGTATAACTATCCACTATAACAGTATAACAATAACAGTATAACAGTATAACAGTGTAAATATCCACTATAAAAGTATAACAGTATAACTATCCACTATAACAGTATAACAGTATAACTATAACAGTATAACAGTATAACTATCCACTATAACAGTATAACAGTATAACTATCCACTACAACAGTATAACTATCCACTATAACAGTATAACTATCCACCATAACAGTATAACAGTATAACTATCCACTATAAAAGTATAACGGTATAACTATCCACTATAACAGTATAACCATCCACTATAACAGTATAACTATCCACTATAACAGTATAACAGTATAACTATAACAGTATAACAGTATAACTATCCACTATAACAGTATAACAGTATAACTATCAACTATAACAGTATAACCATCCACTATAACAGTATAACTATCCACTATAACAGTATAACAGTATAACTATCCACTATAACAGTATAACAGTATAACTATCAACTATAACAGTATAACTATCCACCATAACAGTATAACTATCAACTATAACAGTATAACTATCCACTATAACAGTATAACTATCCACTATAAAAGTATAACAGTATAACTATCCACTATAACAGTATAACTGTAACAGTATAACAGTATAACTATCCACTATAACAGTATAACTAGCAACTATAACAGTATAACTAGCAACTATAACAGTATAACTATCCACTATAACAGTATAACTATCCACTATAGCAGTATAACAGTATAACTATCCACTATAACAGTATAACTATCCACTATAACATTATAACTATTCACTATAACAGTATAACTATCCACTATAACAGTATAACTATCCACTATAACAGTATAACTATCCACTATAACATTATAACTATCCACTATAACAGTATAACTATCCACTATAACAGTATAACTATCCACTATAACAGTATAACTATCCACTATAACAGTATAAATATCCACTATAACAGTATAACTATCCACTATAACAGTATAACTATCCACTATAACAGTATAACTCTCCACTATAACAGTATAACTATCCACTATAACAGTATAACTGTCATGTTCTGACCTTAGATCCTTTTTTATGTCTTTGTGTTAGGTTGGTCAGGGTGTGAGTTGGGGTGTGCAGTCTATGTTTTTTTTTCTAGGTTGTTTGTTTTCTATGTGTTTGGCCTGGTGTGGTTCCCAATCAGAGGCAGCTGTTTATCGTTGTCTCTGATTGAGAGCCATATTTAGGTAGCCTGTTTTCCATTGTGTGTTGTGGGTGGTGGTTTCCGTTTCAGTGTTTTCACCATTCGGGACTGTTTCGGTTTTCATTTTGTTTCTCTTGTTCTTTTTGTATGTTGTATTCATTCTATTAAAAGATATTATGGATACGTACCACGCTGCACATTGGTCCGATATTTCCTACTCCTCCTCAGACGAAGAGGACGAAAGACGTTACAAAAACAGTATAACTATCCACTATAACAGTATAACAGTATAACAGTATAACTATCAACTATAACAGTATAACTATACCACTATAACAGTACAACTATCCACAATAACAGTATAACTATCCACTATAACAGTATAACAGTATAACAGTATAACTATCCACTATAACAGTATATAAGTATAACTATAACAGTATAACTATCCACTATAACAGTATAACAGTATAACTATCCACTATAACAGTATAACTATCCACTATAACAGTATAACAGTATAACTATCCACTATAACAGTATAACTATCAACTATAACAGTATAACAGTATAACTATCCACTATAACAGTATAACGATCCACTATAACAGTATAACGATCCACTATAACAGTATAACTATCCACTATAACAGTATAACTATCCACTATAACAATATAAATATCCACTATAACAGTATAACTAGCAACTATAACAGTATAACTATCAACTATACCAGTATAACTATCCACAATAACAGTATAACAGTATAACGACCCACTATAACTGTATAACTATCCAATATAACAGTATAGCTATCCAGTATAAATATAACAGTATAACTATCCAGTATAACAGTTTAACTATACACTATAACAGTATAACAGTATAACAGTATAACAGTATAACTGTAACGTATAACTATCCACTATAACAGTATAACTATCCACTATAACAGTATAACTATCAACTATAACAGTATAACTCTCCACTATAACAGTATAACAGTATAACTATCCACTATAACAGAATAACTATAACAGTATAACTATCCACTATAACAGTATAACAGTATAACTATCCACTATAACAGTATAACTATCCACTATAATAGTATAACTATAACAGTATAACTATAACAGTATAACAGTATAACTATCCACTATAACAGTATAACAGTATAACTATCCACTATAATAGTATAACTATAACAGTATAACTATAACAGTATAACAGTATAACTATCCACTATAACAGTATAACAGTATAAATATCCACTATAACAATATAACTATCCACTATAACAGTAAAACAGTATAACAGTATAACAGTATAACAGTATAACTATCCACTATAACAGTATAACTATCCACTATAACAGTATAACAGTATAACTATCCACTATAACAGTATAACTATCCACTAAAACAGTATAACAATAACAGTATAACTATCCACTATAACAGTATAACTATCCACTATAACAGTATAACTATCCACTATAACAGTATAACTATCCACTAAAACAGTATAACAATAACAGTATAACTATCCACTATACCAGTATAACTATCCACTATAACAGTATAACTATCCACTATAACAGTATAACTATAACAGTATAACTATAACAGTATAACACTATAACTATCCACTATAACAGTATAACTATCCACTATAACAGTATAACTATCCACTATAACAGTATAACTATCCACTATAACAGTATAACAATAACAGTATAACAGTATAACAGTGTAAATATCCACTATAAAAGTATAACAGTATAACTATCCACTATAACAGTATAACAGTATAACTATAACAGTATAACAGTATAACTATCCACTATAACAGTATAACAGTATAACTATCCACTACAACAGTATAACTATCCACTATAACAGTATAACTATCCACCATAACAGTATAACAGTATAACTATCCACTATAAAAGTATAACGGTATAACTATCCACTATAACAGTATAACCATCCACTATAACAGTATAACTATCCACTATAACAGTATAACAGTATAACTATAACAGTATAACAGTATAACTATCCACTATAACAGTATAACAGTATAACTATCAACTATAACAGTATAACCATCCACTATAACAGTATAACTATCCACTATAACAGTATAACAGTATAACTATCCACTATAACAGTATAACAGTATAACTATCAACTATAACAGTATAACTATCCACCATAACAGTATAACTATCAACTATAACAGTATAACTATCCACTATAACAGTATAACTATCCACTATAAAAGTATAACAGTATAACTATCCACTATAACAGTATAACTGTAACAGTATAACAGTATAACTATCCACTATAACAGTATAACTAGCAACTATAACAGTATAACTAGCAACTATAACAGTATAACTATCCACTATAACAGTATAACTATCCACTATAGCAGTATAACAGTATAACTATCCACTATAACAGTATAACTATCCACTATAACATTATAACTATTCACTATAACAGTATAACTATCCACTATAACAGTATAACTATCCACTATAACAGTATAACTATCCACTATAACATTATAACTATCCACTATAACAGTATAACTATCCACTATAACAGTATAACTATCCACTATAACAGTATAACTATCCACTATAACAGTATAAATATCCACTATAACAGTATAACTATCCACTATAACAGTATAACTATCCACTATAACAGTATAACTCTCCACTATAACAGTATAACTATCCACTATAACAGTATAACTGTCATGTTCTGACCTTAGATCCTTTTTTATGTCTTTGTGTTAGGTTGGTCAGGGTGTGAGTTGGGGTGTGCAGTCTATGTTTTTTTTTCTAGGTTGTTTGTTTTCTATGTGTTTGGCCTGGTGTGGTTCCCAATCAGAGGCAGCTGTTTATCGTTGTCTCTGATTGAGAGCCATATTTAGGTAGCCTGTTTTCCATTGTGTGTTCTGGGTGGTGGTTTCCGTTTCAGTGTTTTCACCATTCGGGACTGTTTCGGTTTTCATTTTGTTTCTCTTGTTCTTTTTGTATGTTGTATTCATTCTATTAAAAGATATTATGGATACGTACCACGCTGCACATTGGTCCGATATTTCCTACTCCTCCTCAGACGAAGAGGACGAAAGACGTTACAAAAACAGTATAACTATCCACTATAACAGTATAACAGTATAACTATCAACTATAACAGTATAACTATACCACTATAACAGTACAACTATCCACAATAACAGTATAACTATCCACTATAACAGTATAACAGTATAACTATCCACTATAACAGTATATAAGTATAACTATAACAGTATAACTATCCACTATAACAGTATAACAGTATAACTATCCACTATAACAGTATAACTATCCACTATAACAGTATAACAGTATAACTATCCACTATAACAGTATAACTATCAACTATAACAGTATAACAGTATAACTATCCACTATAACAGTATAACTATCCACTATAACAGTATAACGATCCACTATAACAGTATAACGATCCACTATAACAGTATAACTATCCACTATAACAGTATAACTATCCACTATAACAATATAAATATCCACTATAACAGTATAACTAGCAACTATAACAGTATAACTATCAACTATACCAGTATAACTATCCACAATAACAGTATAACAGTATAACGATCCACTATAACTGTATAACTATCCAATATAACAGTATAGCTATCCAGTATAACTATAAGAGTATAACTATCCAGTATAACAGTTTAACTATACACTATAACAGTATAACAGTATAACAGTATAACTGTAACGTATAACTATCCACTATAACAGTATAACTATCAACTATAACAGTATAACTATACACTATAAGAGTATAACTATCCACTATAACAGTATAACTCTCCACTATAACAGTATAACTCTCCACTATAACAGTATAACTATCCACTATAACAGTATAACTATCCACTATAACAGTATAACTCTCCACTATAACAGTATAACTCTCCACTATAACAGTATAACAGTATAACTATCCTCTATAACAGAATAACTATAACAGTATAACAGTATAACTATCCACTATAACAGTATAACAGTATAACTATCCACTATAACAGTTTAACAGTATAACTATAACAGTATAACTCTCCACTTTAACAGTATAACTATAACAGTATAACTATAAAGGTATAACTATCCACTATAACAGTATAACAGTATAACTATCCACTATAACAGTATAACTATCCACTATAATAGTATAACTATAACAGTATAACTATAACAGTATAACAGTATAACTATCCACTATAACAGTATAACAGTATAACTATCCACTATAATAGTATAACTATAACAGTATAACTATAACAGTATAACAGTATAACTATAACAGTATAACAGTATAAATATCCACTATAACAATATAACTATCCACTATAACAGTAAAACAGTATAACAATATAACAGTATAACTATCCACTATAACAGTATAACTATCCACTATAACAGTATAACAGTATAACTATCCACTATAACAGTATAACTATCCACTAAAACAGTATAACAATAACAGTATAACTATCCACTATAACAGTATAACTATCCACTATAACAGTATAACTATCCACTATAACAGTATAACTATCCACTAAAACAGTATAACAATAACAGTATAACTATCCACTATAACAGTATAACTATCCACTATAACAGTATAACTCTCCACTATAACAGTATAACTCTCCACTATAACAGTATAACAGTATAACTATCCTCTATAACAGAATAACTATAACAGTATAACAGTATAACTATCCACTATAACAGTATAACAGTATAACTATCCACTATAACAGTTTAACAGTATAACTATAACAGTATAACTCTCCACTATAACAGTATAACTATAACAGTATAACTATAAAGTTATAACTATCCACTATAACAGTATAACAGTATAACTATCCACTATAACAGTATAACTATCCACTATAATAGTATAACTATAACAGTATAACTATAACAGTATAACAGTATAACTATCCACTATAACAGTATAACAGTATAACTATCCACTATAATAGTATAACTATAACAGTATAACTATAACAGTATAACAGTATAACTATAACAGTATAACAGTATAAATATCCACTATAACAATATAACTATCCACTAAAACAGTATAACAATAACAGTATAACTATCCACTATAACAGTATAACTATCCACTATAACAGTATAACTCTCCACTATAACAGTATAACTCTCCACTATAACAGTATAACAGTATAACTATCCTCTATAACAGAATAACTATAACAGTATAACAGTATAACTATCCACTATAACAGTATAACAGTATAACTATCCACTATAACAGTTTAACAGTATAACTATAACAGTATAACTCTCCACTATAACAGTATAACTATAACAGTATAACTATAAAGTTATAACTATCCACTATAACAGTATAACAGTATAACTATCCACTATAACAGTATAACTATCCACTATAATAGTATAACTATAACAGTATAACTATAACAGTATAACAGTATAACTATCCACTATAACAGTATAACAGTATAACTATCCACTATAATAGTATAACTATAACAGTATAACTATAACAGTATAACAGTATAACTATAACAGTATAACAGTATAAATATCCACTATAACAATATAACTATCCACTATAACAGTAAAACAGTATAACAATATAACAGTATAACTATCCACTAAAACAGTATAACAATAACAGTATAACTATCCACTATAACAGTATAACTATCCACTATAACAGTATAACTATCCACTATAACAGTATAACTATCCACTAAAACAGTATAACAATAACAGTATAACTATCCACTATAACAGTATAACTATCCACTATAACAGTATAACTCTCCACTATAACAGTATAACTCTCCACTATAACAGTATAACAGTATAACTATCCTCTATAACAGAATAACTATAACAGTATAACAGTATAACTATCCACTATAACAGTATAACAGTATAACTATCCACTATAACAGTTTAACAGTATAACTATAACAGTATAACTCTCCACTATAACAGTATAACTATAACAGTATAACTATAAAGTTATAACTATCCACTATAACAGTATAACAGTATAACTATCCACTATAACAGTATAACTATCCACTATAATAGTATAACTATAACAGTATAACTATAACAGTATAACAGTATAACTATCCACTATAACAGTATAACAGTATAACTATCCACTATAATAGTATAACTATAACAGTATAACTATAACAGTATAACAGTATAACTATAACAGTATAACAGTATAAATATCCACTATAACAATATAACTATCCACTAAAACAGTATAACAATAACAGTATAACTATCCACTATAACAGTATAACTATCCACTATAACAGTATAACTCTCCACTATAACAGTATAACTCTCCACTATAACAGTATAACAGTATAACTATCCTCTATAACAGAATAACTATAACAGTATAACAGTATAACTATCCACTATAACAGTATAACAGTATAACTATCCACTATAACAGTTTAACAGTATAACTATAACAGTATAACTCTCCACTATAACAGTATAACTATAACAGTATAACTATAAAGTTATAACTATCCACTATAACAGTATAACAGTATAACTATCCACTATAACAGTATAACTATCCACTATAATAGTATAACTATAACAGTATAACTATAACAGTATAACAGTATAACTATCCACTATAACAGTATAACAGTATAACTATCCACTATAATAGTATAACTATAACAGTATAACTATAACAGTATAACAGTATAACTATAACAGTATAACAGTATAAATATCCACTATAACAATATAACTATCCACTATAACAGTAAAACAGTATAACAATATAACAGTATAACTATCCACTATAACAGTATAACTATCCACTATAACAGTATAACAGTATAACTATCCACTATAACAGTATAACTATCCACTAAAACAGTATAACAATAACAGTATAACTATCCACTATAACAGTATAACTATCCACTATAACAGTATAACTATCCACTATAACAGTATAACTATCCACTAAAACAGTATAACAATAACAGTATAACTATCCACTATAACAGTATAACTATCCACTATAACAGTATAACTATCCACTATAACAGTATAATTATCCACTATAACAGTATAACTATCCACTATAACAGTATAACTATAACAGTATAACTATAACAGTATAACACTACAACTATTCACTATAACAGAATAACTATCCACTATAACAGTATAACTATCCACTATAACAGTATAACTATCCACTATAACAGTATAACTATAACAGTATAACTATAACAGTATAACACTATAACTATCCACTATAACAGTATAACTATCCACTATAACAGTATAACTATCCACTATAACAGTATAACTATCCACTATAACAGTATAACAATAACAGTATAACAGTATAACAGTGTAAATATCCACTATAAAAGTATAACAGTATAACTATCCACTATAACAGTATAACAGTATAACTATAACAGTATAACAGTATAACTATCCACTATAACAGTATAACAGTATAACTATCCACTACAACAGTATAACTATCCACTATAACAGTATAACTATCCACCATAACAGTATAACAGTATAACTATCCACTATAAAAGTATAACAGTATAACTATCCACTATAACAGTATAACAGTATAACTATCCACTATAACAGTATAACTAGCAACTATAACAGTATAACTATCCACTATAACAGTATAACTATCCACTATAACAGTATAACTATCCACTATAACAGTATAACTATCCACTATAACAGTATAACTATCCACTATAAAAGTATAACAGTATAACTATCCACTAAGACAGTATAACAGTATAACTATAACAGTATAACAGTATAACTATAACAGTATAACAGTATAACTATCCACTATAACAGTATAACTAGCAACTATAACAGTATAACTATCCACTATAACAGTATAACTATCCACTATAACAGTATAACTATCCACTATAGCAGTATAACAGTATAACTATCCACTATAACAGTATAACTATCCACTATAACATTATAACTATCCACTATAACAGTATAACTATCCACTATAACAGTATAACTATCCACTATAACAGTATAACTATCCACTATAACAGTATAACTATCCACTATAACAGTACAACTATCCACTATAACAGTATAGCTATCCACTATAACAGTATAACTATCCACTATAACATTATAACTATCCACTATAACAGTATAACTACCCACTATAACAGTATAACTATCCACTATAACAGTATAACTATCCACTATAACAGTATAACTATCCACTATAACAGTATAACAGTATAACTATCCACTATAACAGTATAACAGTATAACTATCCACTATAACAGTATAACAGTATAACTATAACAGTATAACAGTATAACTATCCACTATAACAGTATAACTATCCACTATAACAGTATACCTATCAACTATAACAGTATAACTATCCACTATAACAGTATAACAGTGTAACTATCCACTATAACAGTATAACTATCCACTATAACAGTATAACTATCCACTATAACAGTATAACAGTGTAACTATCCACTATAACAGTATAACTATCCACTATAACAGTGTAACTATCCACTATAACAGTATAACTATCCACTATAACAGTATAACAGTGTAACTATCCACTTTAACAGTATAACTATCCACTATAACAGTATAACTATCCACTATAACATTATAACTATCCACTATAACAGTATAACTATCCACTATAACAGTATAACTAGCAACTATAACAGTATAACTATCCACTATAACAGTATAAATATCCACTATAACAGTATAACTAGCAACTATAACAGTATAACTATCCACTATAACAGTATAACAGTATAACTATCCACTATAACAGTATAACTATCCACTATAACATTATAACTATCAACTATAACAGTATAACTATCCAACTATAACAGTATAACTATCCACTATAACAGTATAACAGTAAAACTATCCACTGTAACAGTATAACTATCCAGTATAACAGTATAACAGTAAAACTATCCACTATAACATTATAACTATCCACTATAACAGTATAAATATCCACTATAACAGTATAACTAGCAACTATAACAGTATAACTATCCACTATAACAGTATAACAGTATAACTATCCACTATAACAGTATAACTATCCACTATAACATTATAACTATCCACTATAACAGTATAACTATCCACTATAACAGTATAACTATCCACTATAACATTATAACTATAAACTATAACAGTATAACTATCCAACTATAACAGTATAACTATCCACTATAACAGTATAACAGTAAAACTATCCACTGTAACAGTATAACTATCCAGTATAACAGTATAACAGTAAAACTATCCACTATAACATTATAACTATCCACTATAACATTATAACTATCCACTATAACAGTATAACTATCCACTGTAACAGTATAACTATCCACTATAACAGTATAACAGTATAACTATCCACTATAACAGTATAACTATAACAGTATAACAGTATAACTATCCACTATAACAGTATAACAGTATAACTATCCACTATAACAGTGTAACTATCCACTATAACAGTATAACTATCCACCATAACAGTGTAACTATCCACTATAACAGTATAACTATCCACCATAACAGTATAACTATCCACTATAACAGTATAACTATCCACCATAACAGTATAACTAGCCACCATAACAGTATAACTATCCACTATAACACTATAACTATCCACTATAACAGTATAACTATCCACTATAACAGTATAACTATCCACCATAACAGTATAACTAGCCACTATAACAGTATAACTATCCTCTATACCAGTATAACTATCCACTATAACAGTATAACAGTATAACTATCCACTATAACAGTATAACAGTATAACTATCCACTATAACAGTATAACTATCCACTATAACAGTATAACTATCCACTATAACAGTATAACTATCCACTATAACAGTATAACTATCCACTATAACAGAAAACTATCCACTATAACAGTATAACTATAACAGTATAACTGTAACAGTATAACAGTATAACTATCCACTATAACAGTATAACTATCCTCTATAACAGTATAACTATCCACTATAACACTATAACAGTATAACTATCCTCTATAACAGAAAACTATCCACTATAACAGTATAACTATAACAGTATAACAGTATAACTATCCACTATAACAGTATAAATATCCACTATAACAGTATAACTATCCACTATAACAGTATAACTATCCGCTATAACAGAAAACTATCCACTATAACAGTATAACTATCCACTATAACAGAAAACTATCCACTATAACAGTATAACAGTATAACTATCCACTATAACTATCCACAATAACAGTAATACTATCCACTATAACAGTATAACTATCCACTATAACAGAAAACTATCCACTATAACAGTATAACAGTATAACTATCCACTATAACAGTATACCTATCCAACTATAACAGTATAACTATCCACTATAACAGTATAACTATCCTCTATAACAGAAAACTATCCACTATAACAGTATAACTATAACAGTATAACTATAACAGTATAACAGTATAACTATCCACTATAACAGTATAACTATCCACTATAACAGTATAATTATCCACTATAACAGTATAACTATCCACTATAACAGTATAACTATCCACTATAACAGTATAACTATCCGCTATAACAGAAAACTATCCACTATAACAGTATAACTATCCACTATAACAGTATAACTATAACAGTATAACTATAACAGTATAACACTATAACTATCAACTATAACAGTATAACTATCCACTATAACAGTATAACTATCCACTATAACAGTATAACTATCCACTATAACAGTATAACAATAACAGTATAACAGTATAACAGTGTAAATATCCACTATAAAAGTATAACAGTATAACTATCCACTATAACAGTATAACAGTATAACTATAACAGTATAACAGTATAACTATCCACTATAACAGTATAACAGTATAACTATCCACTACAACAGTATAACTATCCACTATAACAGTATAACTATCCACCATAACAGTATAACAGTATAACTATCCACTATAAAAGTATAACAGTATAACTATCCACTATAACAGTATAACAGTATAACTATCCACTATAACAGTATAACTAGCAACTATAACAGTATAACTATCCACTATAACAGTATAACTATCCACTATAACAGTATAACTATCCACTATAACAGTATAACTATCCACTATAACAGTATAACTATCCACTATAAAAGTATAACAGTATAACTATCCACTATAACAGTATAACAGTATAACTATAACAGTATAACAGTATAACTATAACAGTATAACAGTATAACTATCCACTATAACAGTATAACTAGCAACTATAACAGTATAACTATCCACTATAACAGTATAACTATCCACTATAACAGTATAACTATCCACTATAGCAGTATAACAGTATAACTATCCACTATAACAGTATAACTATCCACTATAACATTATAACTATCCACTATAACAGTATAACTATCCACTATAACAGTATAACTATCCACTATAACAGTATAACTATCCACTATAACAGTATAACTATCCACTATAACAGTATAACTATCCACTATAACAGTACAACTATCCACTATAACAGTATAGCTATCCACTATAACAGTATAACTATCCACTATAACATTATAACTATCCACTATAACAGTATAACTACCCACTATAACAGTATAACTATCCACTATAACAGTATAACTATCCACTATAACAGTATAACTATCCACTATAACAGTATAACAGTATAACTATCCACTATAACAGTATAACAGTATAACTATCCACTATAACAGTATAACAGTATAACTATAACAGTATAACAGTATAACTATCCACTATAACAGTATAACTATCCACTATAACAGTATAACTATCAACTATAACAGTATAACTATCCACTATAACAGTATAACAGTGTAACTATCCACTATAACAGTATAACTATCCACTATAACAGTATAACAGTGTAACTATCCACTATAACAGTATAACTATCCACTATAACAGTGTAACTATCCACTATAACAGTATAACTATCCACTATAACAGTATAACAGTGTAACTATCCACTATAACAGTATAACTATCCACTATAACAGTATAACTATCCACTATAACATTATAACTATCCACTATAACAGTATAACAGTGTAACTATCCACTATAACAGTATAACTATCCACTATAACAGTATAACTAGCAACTATAACAGTATAACTATCCACTATAACAGTATAAATATCCACTATAACAGTATAACTAGCAACTATAACAGTATAACTATCCACTATAACAGTATAACAGTATAACTATCCACTATAACAGTATAACTATCCACTATAACATTATAACTATCAACTATAACAGTATAACTATCCAACTATAACAGTATAACTATCCACTATAACAGTATAACAGTAAAACTATCCACTGTAACAGTATAACTATCCAGTATAACAGTATAACAGTAAAACTATCCACTATAACATTATAACTATCCACTATAACAGTATAAATATCCACTATAACAGTATAACTAGCAACTATAACAGTATAACTATCCACTATAACAGTATAACAGTATAACTATCCACTATAACAGTATAACTATCCACTATAACATTATAACTATCCACTATAACAGTATAACTATCCACTATAACAGTATAACTATCCACTATAACATTATAACTATAAACTATAACAGTATAACTATCCAACTATAACAGTATAACTATCCACTATAACAGTATAACAGTAAAACTATCCACTGTAACAGTATAACTATCCAGTATAACAGTATAACAGTAAAACTATCCACTATAACATTATAACTATCCACTATAACATTATAACTATCCACTATAACAGTATAACTATCCACTGTAACAGTATAACTATCCACTATAACAGTATAACAGTATAACTATCCACTATAACAGTATAACTATAACAGTATAACAGTATAACTATCCACTATAACAGTATAACAGTATAACTATCCACTATAACAGTGTAACTATCCACTATAACAGTATAACTATCCACCATAACAGTGTAACTATCCACTATAACAGTATAACTATCCACCATAACAGTATAACTATCCACTATAACAGTATAACTATCCACTATAACAGTATAACTATCCACCATAACAGTATAACTAGCCACTATAACAGTATAACTATCCACTATAACACTATAACTATCCACTATAACAGTATAACTATCCACTATAACAGTATAACTATCCACCATAACAGTATAACTAGCCACTATAACAGTATAACTATCCTCTATACCAGTATAACTATGCACAATAACAGTATAACAGTATAATTATCCACTATAACAGTATAACAGTATAACTATCCACTATAACAGTATAACTATCCACTATAACAGTATAACTATCCACTATAACAGTATAACTATCCACTATAACAGTATAACTATCCACTATAACAGAAAACTATCCACTATAACAGTATAACTATAACAGTATAACTATAACAGTATAACAGTATAACTATCCACTATAACAGTATAACTATCCTCTATAACAGTATAACTATCCACTATAACACTATAACAGTATAACTATCCTCTATAACAGAAAACTATCCACTATAACAGTATAACTATAACTATAACAGTATAACTATCCACTATAACAGTATAACTATCCACTATAACAGTATAATTATCCACTATAACTATCCACTATAACAGTATAACTATCCACTATAACAGTATAAATATCCACTATAACAGTATAACTATCCACTATAACAGTATAACTATCCGCTATAACAGAAAACTATCCACTATAACAGTATAACTATCCACTATAACAGAAAACTATCCACTATAACAGTATAACAGTATAACTATCCACTATAACTATCCACAATAACAGTAATACTATCCACTATAACAGTATAACTATCCACTATAACAGAAAACTATCCACTATAACAGTATAACAGTATAACTATCCACTATAACAGTATAACTATCCAACTATAACAGTATAACTATCCACTATAACAGTATAACTATCCTCTATAACAGAAAACTATCCACTATAACAGTATAACTATAACAGTATAACTATAACAGTATAACAGTATAACTATCCACTATAACAGTATAACTATCCACTATAACAGTATAATTATCCACTATAACAGTATAACTATCCACTATAACAGTATAACTATCCACTATAACAGTATAACTATCCGCTATAACAGAAAACTATCCACTATAACAGTATAACTATCCACTATAACAGAAAACTATCCACTATAACAGTATAACAGTATAACTATCCACTATAACAGTATAACTATCCACAATAACAGTATAACTATCCACTATAACAGTATAACTATCCACTATAACAGAAAACTATCCACTATAACAGTATAACAGTATAACTATCCACTATAACAGTATAACTATCCAACTATAACAGTATAACTATCCACTATAACAGTATAACTATCCACTATAACAGTATAACTATCCACTATAACAGAAAACTATCCACTATAACAGTATAACTATCCACTATAACAGTATAACTATCCACTATAACAGTATAACTATCCACTATAACAGTATAACTATCCACTATAACAGTATAACTACCCACTATAACAGTATAACTATCCACTATAACAGTATAACTATCCACTATAACAGTATAACTACCCACTATAACAGTATAGCTATCCACTATAACAGTATAACTATCCAGTATAACAGTATAACTATCCACTATAACAGTATAACTATCCACAATAACAGTATAACTATCCACTATAACAGTATAACTATCCACTATAACAGTATAACTATAACAGTATAACTACCCACTATAACAGTATAACTATCCACAATAACAGTATAACTATCCACTATAACAGTATAACTATCCACTATAACAGTATAACTGTCCACTATAACAGTATAACTATCCACTATAACAGTATAACTATCCACTATAACAGTATAACTATCCACAATAACAGTATAACTATCCACTATAACAGTATAACTATCCACTATAACAGAAAACTATCCACTATAACAGTATAACTATCCACTATAACAGTATAACTATCCACTATAACAGTATAACTATCCACTATAACAGAAAACGATCCACTATAACAGTATAACTATCCACTATAACAGTATAACAGTATAACTATAACAGTATAACTATCCACTATAACTATAACAGTATAACTATAACAGTATAACACTATAACTATCCACTATAACAGTATAACTATCCACTATAACAGTATAACTATCCACTATAACAGTATAATTATCCACTATAACAGTATAACAGTATAACTATCCACTATAACAGTATAACTATCCACTATAACAGTATAACAGTATAACTATCCACTATAACAGTATAACTATCCACTATAACAGTATAACTATCCACTATAACAGTATAACTATCCACTATAACAGTATAACAGTATAACTATCCACTATAACAGTATAACTATCCACTATAACAGTGTAACTATCCACTATAACAGTATAACTATCCACTATAACAGTATAACAGTATAACTATCCACTATAACAGTATAACTATCCATTATAACAGTATAACTATCCACTATAACAGTATAACTATCCACTATAACATTATAACTATCCACTATAACAGTATAACAGTATAACTATCCACTATAACAGTATAACTATCCACTATAACAGTGTAACTATCCACTATAACAGTATAACTATCCACTATAACAGTATAACAGTATAACTATCCACTATAACAGTATAACTATCCACTATAACAGTATAACTATCCACTATAACAGTATAACTATCCACTATAACAGTATAACTATCCACTATAACAGTATAACTATCCACTATAACATTATAACTATCCACTATAACAGTATAACTATCCACTATAACAGTATAACTATCCACTATAACAGTTTAACTATCAACTATAACAGTATAACTATCCACTATAACAGTATAACTATCCACTATAACAGTATAACTATCAACTTTGACAGTATAACAGTATAACTATCCACTATAACAGTATAACTATCCACTATAACAGTATAACTATCCACTATAACAGTATAACTATCCACTATAACAGTATAACTATCCGCTATAACAGAAAACTATCCACTATAACAGTATAACTATCCACTATAACAGAAAACTATCCACTATAACAGTATAACAGTATAACTATCCACTATAACAGTATAACTATCCACAATAACAGTATAACTATCCACTATAACAGTATAACTATCCACTATAACAGAAAACTATCCACTATAACAGTATAATAGTATCACTATCCACTATAACAGTATAACTATCCAACTATAACAGTATAACTATCCACTATAACAGTATAACTATCCACTATAACAGTATAACTATCCACTATAACAGAAAACTATCCACTATAACAGTATAACTATCCACTATAACAGTATAACTATCCACTATAACAGTATAACTATCCACTATAACAGTATAACTATCCACTATAACAGTATAACTACCCACTATAACAGTATAACTATCCACTATAACAGTATAACTATCCACTATAACAGTATAACTACCCACTATAACAGTATAGCTATCCACTATAACAGTATAACTATCCAGTATAACAGTATAACTATCCACTATAACAGTATAACTATCCACAATAACAGTATAACTATCCACTATAACAGTATAACTATCCACTATAACAGTATAACTATAACAGTATAACAGTATAACTATCCACTATAACAGTATAACTATAACAGTATAACTACCCACTATAACAGTATAACTATCCACAATAACAGTATAACTATCCACTATAACAGTATAACTATCCACTATAACAGTATAACTGTCCACTATAACAGTATAACTATCCACTATAACAGTATAACTATCCACTATAACAGTATAACTATCCACTATAACAGTATAACTATCCACTATAACAGTATAACTATCCACTATAACAGTATAACTATCCACTATAACATTATAACTATCCACTATAACAGTATAACTATCCACTATAACAGTATAACTATCCACTATAACAGTTTAACTATCAACTATAACAGTATAACTATCCACTATAACAGTATAACTATCCACTATAACAGTATAACTATCAACTTTGACAGTATAACAGTATAACTATCCACTATAACAGTATAACTATCCACTATAACAGTATAACTATCCACTATAACAGTATAACTATCCACTATAACAGTATAACTATCCGCTATAACAGAAAACTATCCACTATAACAGTATAACTATCCACTATAACAGAAAACTATCCACTATAACAGTATAACAGTATAACTATCCACTATAACAGTATAACTATCCACAATAACAGTATAACTATCCACTATAACAGTATAACTATCCACTATAACAGAAAACTATCCACTATAACAGTATAATAGTATAACTATCCACTATAACAGTATAACTATCCAACTATAACAGTATAACTATCCACTATAACAGTATAACTATCCACCCTAACAGTATAACTATCCACTATAACAGAAAACTATCCACTATAACAGTATAACTATCCACTATAACAGTATAACTATCCACTATAACAGTATAACTATCCACTATAACAGTATAACTATCCACTATAACAGTATAACTACCCACTATAACAGTATAACTATCCACTATAACAGTATAACTATCCACTATAACAGTATAACTACCCACTATAACAGTATAGCTATCCACTATAACAGTATAACTATCCAGTATAACAGTATAACTATCCACTATAACAGTATAACTATCCACAATAACAGTATAACTATCCACTATAACAGTATAACTATCCACTATAACAGTATAACTATAACAGTATAACAGTATAACTATCCACTATAACAGTATAACTATAACAGTATAACTACCCACTATAACAGTATAACTATCCACAATAACAGTATAACTATCCACTATAACAGTATAACTATCCACTATAACAGTATAACTGTCCACTATAACAGTATAACTATCCACTATAACAGTATAACTATCCACTATAACAGTATAACTATCCACAATAACAGTATAACTATCCACTATAACAGTATAACTATCCACTATAACAGAAAACTATCCACTATAACAGTATAACTATCCACTATAACAGTATAACTATCCACTATAACAGTATAACTATCCACTATAACAGAAAACGATCCACTATAACAGTATAACTATCCACTATAACAGTATAACAGTATAACTATAACAGTATAACTATCCACTATAACTATAACAGTATAACTATAACAGTATAACACTATAACTATCCACTATAACAGTATAACTATCCACTATAACAGTATAACTATCCACTATAACAGTATAATTATCCACTATAACAGTATAACAGTATAACTATCCACTATAACAGTATAACTATCCACTATAACAGTATAACAGTATAACTATCCACTATAACAGTATAACTATCCACTATAACAGTATAACTATCCACTATAACAGTATAACTATCCACTATAACAGTATAACAGTATAACTATCCACTATAACAGTATAACTATCCACTATAACAGTGTAACTATCCACTATAACAGTATAACTATCCACTATAACAGTATAACAGTATAACTATCCACTATAACAGTATAACTATCCATTATAACAGTATAACTATCCACTATAACAGTATAACTATCCACTATAACATTATAACTATCCACTATAACAGTATAACAGTATAACTATCCACTATAACAGTATAACTATCCACTATAACAGTGTAACTATCCACTATAACAGTATAACTATCCACTATAACAGTATAACAGTATAACTATCCACTATAACAGTATAACTATCCACTATAACAGTATAACTATCCACTATAACAGTATAACTATCCACTATAACAGTATAACTATCCACTATAACAGTATAACTATCCACTATAACATTATAACTATCCACTATAACAGTATAACTATCCACTATAACAGTATAACTATCCACTATAACAGTTTAACTATCAACTATAACAGTATAACTATCCACTATAACAGTATAACTATCCACTATAACAGTATAACTATCAACTTTGACAGTATAACAGTATAACTATCCACTATAACAGTATAACTATCCACTATAACAGTATAACTATCCACTATAACAGTATAACTATCCACTATAACAGTATAACTATCCACTATAACAGTATAACAGTATAACTATCCACTATAACAGTATAACTATCAACTATAACAGTATAACAGTATAACAGTATAACTATCCACTATAACAGTATAACTATCCACTATAACAGTATAACTATCCACTATAACAGTATAACTATACACTATAACAGTGTAACTAACCACTATAACAGTATAACTATCCACTATAACAGTATAACAGTGTAACTATCCACTATAACAGTATAACTATCCACTATAACAGTATAACTATCCACTATAACAGTATAACTATCCACTATAACAGTATAACTATCCACTATAACAGAAAACTATCCACTATAACAGTATAATAGTATAACTATCCACTATAACAGTATAACTATCCAACTATAACAGTATAACTATCCACTATAACAGTATAACTATCCACTATAACAGTATAACTATCCACTATAACAGAAAACTATCCACTATAACAGTATAACTATCCACTATAACAGTATAACTATCCACTATAACAGTATAACTATCCACTATAACAGTATAACTATCCACTATAACAGTATAACTACCCACTATAACAGTATAACTATCCACTATAACAGTATAACTATCCACTATAACAGTATAACTACCCACTATAACAGTATAGCTATCCACTATAACAGTATAACTATCCAGTATAACAGTATAACTATCCACTATAACAGTATAACTATCCACAATAACAGTATAACTATCCACTATAACAGTATAACTATCCACTATAACAGTATAACTATAACAGTATAACTACCCACTATAACAGTATAACTATCCACAATAACAGTATAACTATCCACTATAACAGTATAACTATCCACTATAACAGTATAACTGTCCACTATAACAGTATAACTATCCACTATAACAGTATAACTATCCACTATAACAGTATAACTATCCACAATAACAGTATAACTATCCACTATAACAGTATAACTATCCACTATAACAGAAAACTATCCACTATAACAGTATAACTATCCACTATAACAGTATAACTATCCACTATAACAGTATAACTATCCACTATAACAGAAAACGATCCACTATAACAGTATAACTATCCACTATAACAGTATAACAGTATAACTATAACAGTATAACTATCCACTATAACTATAACAGTATAACTATAACAGTATAACACTATAACTATCCACTATAACAGTATAACTATCCACTATAACAGTATAACTATCCACTATAACAGTATAATTATCCACTATAACAGTATAACAGTATAACTATCCACTATAACAGTATAACTATCCACTATAACAGTATAACAGTATAACTATCCACTATAACAGTATAACTATCCACTATAACAGTATAACTATCCACTATAACAGTATAACTATCCACTATAACAGTATAACAGTATAACTATCCACTATAACAGTATAACTATCCACTATAACAGTGTAACTATCCACTATAACAGTATAACTATCCACTATAACAGTATAACAGTATAACTATCCACTATAACAGTATAACTATCCATTATAACAGTATAACTATCCACTATAACAGTATAACTATCCACTATAACATTATAACTATCCACTATAACAGTATAACAGTATAACTATCCACTATAACAGTATAACTATCCACTATAACAGTGTAACTATCCACTATAACAGTATAACTATCCACTATAACAGTATAACAGTATAACTATCCACTATAACAGTATAACTATCCACTATAACAGTATAACTATCCACTATAACAGTATAACTATCCACTATAACAGTATAACTATCCACTATAACAGTATAACTATCCACTATAACATTATAACTATCCACTATAACAGTATAACTATCCACTATAACAGTATAACTATCCACTATAACAGTTTAACTATCAACTATAACAGTATAACTATCCACTATAACAGTATAACTATCCACTATAACAGTATAACTATCAACTTTGACAGTATAACAGTATAACTATCCACTATAACAGTATAACTATCCACTATAACAGTATAACTATCCACTATAACAGTATAACTATCCACTATAACAGTATAACTATCCGCTATAACAGAAAACTATCCACTATAACAGTATAACTATCCACTATAACAGAAAACTATCCACTATAACAGTATAACAGTATAACTATCCACTATAACAGTATAACTATCCACAATAACAGTATAACTATCCACTATAACAGTATAACTATCCACTATAACAGAAAACTATCCACTATAACAGTATAATAGTATAACTATCCACTATAACAGTATAACTATCCAACTATAACAGTATAACTATCCACTATAACAGTATAACTATCCACTATAACAGTATAACTATCCACTATAACAGAAAACTATCCACTATAACAGTATAACTATCCACTATAACAGTATAACTATCCACTATAACAGTATAACTATCCACTATAACAGTATAACTATCCACTATAACAGTATAACTACCCACTATAACAGTATAACTATCCACTATAACAGTATAACTATCCACTATAACAGTATAACTACCCACTATAACAGTATAGCTATCCACTATAACAGTATAACTATCCAGTATAACAGTATAACTATCCACTATAACAGTATAACTATCCACAATAACAGTATAACTATCCACTATAACAGTATAACTATCCACTATAACAGTATAACTATAACAGTATAACAGTATAACTATCCACTATAACAGTATAACTATAACAGTATAACTACCCACTATAACAGTATAACTATCCACAATAACAGTATAACTATCCACTATAACAGTATAACTATCCACTATAACAGTATAACTGTCCACTATAACAGTATAACTATCCACTATAACAGTATAACTATCCACTATAACAGTATAACTATCCACTATAACAGTATAACTATCCACTATAACAGTATAACTATCCACTATAACAGTATAACTATCCACTATAACATTATAACTATCCACTATAACAGTATAACTATCCACTATAACAGTATAACTATCCACTATAACAGTTTAACTATCAACTATAACAGTATAACTATCCACTATAACAGTATAACTATCCACTATAACAGTATAACTATCAACTTTGACAGTATAACAGTATAACTATCCACTATAACAGTATAACTATCCACTATAACAGTATAACTATCCACTATAACAGTATAACTATCCACTATAACAGTATAACTATCCGCTATAACAGAAAACTATCCACTATAACAGTATAACTATCCACTATAACAGAAAACTATCCACTATAACAGTATAACAGTATAACTATCCACTATAACAGTATAACTATCCACAATAACAGTATAACTATCCACTATAACAGTATAACTATCCACTATAACAGAAAACTATCCACTATAACAGTATAATAGTATAACTATCCACTATAACAGTATAACTATCCAACTATAACAGTATAACTATCCACTATAACAGTATAACTATCCACCCTAACAGTATAACTATCCACTATAACAGAAAACTATCCACTATAACAGTATAACTATCCACTATAACAGTATAACTATCCACTATAACAGTATAACTATCCACTATAACAGTATAACTATCCACTATAACAGTATAACTACCCACTATAACAGTATAACTATCCACTATAACAGTATAACTATCCACTATAACAGTATAACTACCCACTATAACAGTATAGCTATCCACTATAACAGTATAACTATCCAGTATAACAGTATAACTATCCACTATAACAGTATAACTATCCACAATAACAGTATAACTATCCACTATAACAGTATAACTATCCACTATAACAGTATAACTATAACAGTATAACAGTATAACTATCCACTATAACAGTATAACTATAACAGTATAACTACCCACTATAACAGTATAACTATCCACAATAACAGTATAACTATCCACTATAACAGTATAACTATCCACTATAACAGTATAACTGTCCACTATAACAGTATAACTATCCACTATAACAGTATAACTATCCACTATAACAGTATAACTATCCACAATAACAGTATAACTATCCACTATAACAGTATAACTATCCACTATAACAGAAAACTATCCACTATAACAGTATAACTATCCACTATAACAGTATAACTATCCACTATAACAGTATAACTATCCACTATAACAGAAAACGATCCACTATAACAGTATAACTATCCACTATAACAGTATAACAGTATAACTATAACAGTATAACTATCCACTATAACTATAACAGTATAACTATAACAGTATAACACTATAACTATCCACTATAACAGTATAACTATCCACTATAACAGTATAACTATCCACTATAACAGTATAATTATCCACTATAACAGTATAACAGTATAACTATCCACTATAACAGTATAACTATCCACTATAACAGTATAACAGTATAACTATCCACTATAACAGTATAACTATCCACTATAACAGTATAACTATCCACTATAACAGTATAACTATCCACTATAACAGTATAACAGTATAACTATCCACTATAACAGTATAACTATCCACTATAACAGTGTAACTATCCACTATAACAGTATAACTATCCACTATAACAGTATAACAGTATAACTATCCACTATAACAGTATAACTATCCATTATAACAGTATAACTATCCACTATAACAGTATAACTATCCACTATAACATTATAACTATCCACTATAACAGTATAACAGTATAACTATCCACTATAACAGTATAACTATCCACTATAACAGTGTAACTATCCACTATAACAGTATAACTATCCACTATAACAGTATAACAGTATAACTATCCACTATAACAGTATAACTATCCACTATAACAGTATAACTATCCACTATAACAGTATAACTATCCACTATAACAGTATAACTATCCACTATAACAGTATAACTATCCACTATAACATTATAACTATCCACTATAACAGTATAACTATCCACTATAACAGTATAACTATCCACTATAACAGTTTAACTATCAACTATAACAGTATAACTATCCACTATAACAGTATAACTATCCACTATAACAGTATAACTATCAACTTTGACAGTATAACAGTATAACTATCCACTATAACAGTATAACTATCCACTATAACAGTATAACTATCCACTATAACAGTATAACTATCCACTATAACAGTATAACTATCCACTATAACAGTATAACAGTATAACTATCCACTATAACAGTATAACTATCCACTATAACAGTATAACAGTATAACAGTATAACTATCCACTATAACAGTATAACTATCCACTATAACAGTATAACTATCCACTATAACAGTATAACTATACACTATAACAGTGTAACTAACCACTATAACAGTATAACTATCCACTATAACAGTATAACAGTGTAACTATCCACTATAACAGTATAACTATCCACTATAACAGTATAACTATCCACTATAACAGTATAACTATCCACTATAACAGTATAACAGTATAACTATCCACTATAACAGTATAACTATCCACTATAAAAGTATAACTAGCAACTATAACAGTATAACTATCCACTATAACAGTATAAATATCCACTATAACAGTATAACTAGCAACTATAACAGTATAACTATCCACTATAACAGTATAACAGTATAACTATCCACTATAACAGTATAACTATCCACTATAACATTATAACTATCAACTATAACAGTATAACTATCCAACTATAACAGTATAACTATCCACTATAACAGTATAACAGTAAAACTATCCACTGTAACAGTATAACTATCCAGTATAACAGTATAACAGTAAAACTATCCACTATAACATTATAACTATCCACTATAACCGTATAAATATCCACTATAACAGTATAACTAGCAACTATAACAGTATAACTATCCACTATAACAGTATAACAGTATAACTATCCACTATAACAGTATAACTATCCACTATAACATTATAACTATCCACTATAACAGTATAACTATCCACTATAACAGTATAATTATCCACTATAACATTATAACTATCAACTATAACAGTATAACTATCCAACTATAACAGTATAACTATCCACTATAACAGTATAACAGTAAAACTATCCACTGTAACAGTATAACTATCCAGTATAACAGTATAACAGTAAAACTATCCACTATAACATTATAACTATCCACTATAACATTATAACTATCCACTATAACAGTATAACTATCCACTGTAACAGTATAACTATCCACTATAACAGTATAACAGTATAACTATCCACTATAACAGTATAACTATAACAGTATAACAGTATAACTATCCACTATAACAGTATAACAGTATAACTATCCACTATAACAGTGTAACTATCCACTATAACAGTATAACTATCCACCATAACAGTGTAACTATCCACTATAACAGTATAACAGTATAACTATCCACTATAACAGTATAACAGTATAACATTATAACTATAACAGTATAACTATCCACTATAACAGTATAACTATCCACTATAACAGTATAACTATCCACTATAACAGTATAACTATCCACCATAACAGTATAACTAGCCACTATAACAGTATAACTATCCTCTATAACAGTATAACTATCCACTATAACAGTATAACAGTATAATAATCCACTATAACAGTATAACAGTATAACTATCCACTATAACAGTATAACTATCCACTATAACAGTATAACTATCCACTATAACAGTATAACTATCCACTATAACAGAAAACTATCCACTATAACAGTATAACTATCCACTATAACAGTATAACTATCCTCTATAACAGTATAACTATCCACTATAACACTATAACAGTATAACTATCCTCTATAACAGAAAACTATCCACTATAACAGTATAACTATAACAGTATAACAGTATAACTATCCACTATAACAATATAACTATCCACTATAACAGTATAATTATCCACTATAACAGTATAACTATCCACTATAACAGTATAACTATCCACTATAACAGTATAACTATCCGCTATAACAGAAAACTATCCACTATAACAGTATAACTATCCACTATAACAGAAAACTATCCACTATAACAGTATAACAGTATAACTATCCACTATAACAGTATAACTATCCACAATAACAGTATAACTATCCACAATAACAGTATAACTATCCACTATAACAGTATAACTATCCACTATAACAGAAAACTATCCACTATAACAGTATAACAGTATAACTATCCACTATAACAGTATAACTATCCAACTATAACAGTATAACTGTCCACTATAACAGTATAACTATCCACTATAACAGTATAACTATCCACTATAACAGAAAACTATCCACTATAACAGTATAACAATCCACTATAACAGTATAACTATCCACTATAACAGTATAACTATCCACTATAACAGTATAACTATCCACTATAACAGTATAACTACCCACTATAACAGTATAACTATCCACTATAACAGTATAACTATCCACTATAACAGTATAACTACCCACTATAACAGTATAGCTATCCACTATAACAGTATAACTATCCAGTATAACAGTATAACTATCCACTATAACAGTATAACTATCCACAATAACAGTATAACTATCCACTATAATAGTATAACTATCCACTATAACAGTATAACTATAACAGTATAACAGTATATCTATCCACTATAACAGTATAACTATCCACTATAACAGTATAACTATCCGCTATAACAGAAAACTATCCACTATAACAGTATAACAGTATAACTATCCACTATAACAGTATAACTATAACAGTATAACTACCCACTATAACAGTATAACTATCCACAATAACAGTATAACTATCCACTATAACAGTATAACTATCCACTATAACAGTATAACTATCCACTATAACAGTATAACTATCCACTATAACAGTATAACTATCCACTATAACAGTATAACTATCCACAATAACAGTATAACTATCCACTATAACAGTATAACTATCCACTATAACAGAAAACTATCCATTATAACAGTATAACTATCCAACTATAACAGTATAACAGTATAACTATCCACTATAACAGTATAACTATCCACTATAACAGTATAACTATCCACTATAACAGTATAACTATCCACTATAACAGAAAACGATCCACTATAACAGTATAACTATCCACTATAACAGTATAACAGTATAACTATAACAGTATAACTATCCACTATAACTATAGCAGTATAACTATAACAGTATAACACTATAACTATCCACTATAACAGTATAACTATCCACTATAACAGTATAACTATCCACTATAACAGTATAACTATCCACTATAACAGTATAACTATCCACTGTAACAGTATAACAGTATAACTATCCACTATAACAGTATAACTATCCACCATAACAGTATAACTATCCACTATAACAGTATAACAGTATAACTATCCACTATAACAGTATAACTATCCACTATAACAGTATAACTATCCACTATAACAGTATAACTATCCACTATAACAGTATAACAGTATAACTATCCACTATAACAGTATAACTATCCACTATAACAGTGTAACTATCCACTATAACAGTATAACTATCCACTATAACAGTATAACAGTATAACTATCCACTATAACAGTATAACTATCCACTATAACAGTATAACTATCCACTATAACAGTATAACTATCCACTATAACATTATAACTATCCACTATAACAGTATAACAGTATAACTATCCACTATAACAGTATAACTATCCACTATAACAGTGTAACTATCCACTATAACAGTATAACTATCCACTATAACAGTATAACAGTATAACTATCCACTATAACAGTATAACTATCCACTATAACAGTATAACTATCCACTATAACAGTATAACTATCCACTATAACAGTATAACTATCCACTATAACATTATAACTATCCACTATAACAGTATAACTATCCACTATAACAGTATAACTATCCACTATAACAGTATAACTATCAACTATAACAGTATAACTATCCACTATAACAGTATAACTATCAACTATGACAGTATAACAGTATAACTATCCACTATAACAGTATAACTATCCACTATAACAGTATAACTATCCACTATAACAGTATAACTATCCACTATAACAGTATAACTATCCACTATAACAGTATAACAGTATAACTATCCACTATAACAGTATAACTATCAACTATATCAGTATAACTATCCACTATAACAGTATAACAGTATAACAGTATAACTATCCACTATAACAGTATAACTATCCACTATAACAGTATAACTGTCCACTATAACAGTATAACTATCCACTATAACAGTATAACTATCCACTATAACAGAAAACTATCCACTATAACAGTATAACAATCCACTATAACAGTATAACTATCCACTATAACAGTATAACTATCCACTATAACAGTATAACTATCCACTATAACAGTATAACTACCCACTATAACAGTATAACTATCCACTATAACAGTATAACTATCCACTATAACAGTATAACTACCCACTATAACAGTATAGCTATCCACTATAACAGTATAACTATCCAGTATAACAGTATAACTATCCACTATAACAGTATAACTATCCACAATAACAGTATAACTATCCACTATAACAGTATAACTATCCACTATAACAGTATAACTATAACAGTATAACAGTATATCTATCCACTATAACAGTATAACTATCCACTATAACAGTATAACTATCCGCTATAACAGAAAACTATCCACTATAACAGTATAACAGTATAACTATCCACTATAACAGTATAACTATAAGAGTATAACTACCCACTATAACAGTATAACTATCCACAATAACAGTATAACTATCCACTATAACAGTATAACTATCCACTATAACAGTATAACTATCCACTATAACAGTATAACTATCCACTATAACAGTATAACTATCCACTATAACAGTATAACTATCCACAATAACAGTATAACTATCCACTATAACAGTATAACTATCCACTATAACAGAAAACTATCCACTATAACAGTATAACTATCCAACTATAACAGTATAACAGTATAACTATCCACTATAACAGTATAACTATCCACTATAACAGTATAACTATCCACTATAACAGTATAACTATCCACTATAACAGAAAACGATCCACTATAACAGTATAACTATCCACTATAACAGTATAACAGTATAACTATAACAGTATAACTATCCACTATAACTATAACAGTATAACTATAACAGTATAACACTATAACTATCCACTATAACAGTATAACTATCCACTATAACAGTATAACTATCCACTATAACAGTATAACTATCCACTATAACAGTATAACTATCCACTGTAACAGTATAACAGTATAACTATCCACTATAACAGTATAACTATCCACCATAACAGTATAACTATCCACTATAACAGTATAACAGTATAACTATCCACTATAACAGTATAACTATCCACTATAACAGTATAACTATCCACTATAACAGTATAACTATCCACTATAACAGTATAACAGTATAACTATCCACTATAACAGTATAACTATCCACTATAACAGTGTAACTATCCACTATAACAGTATAACTATCCACTATAACAGTATAACAGTATAACTATCCACTATAACAGTATAACTATCCACTATAACAGTATAACTATCCACTATAACAGTATAACTATCCACTATAACATTATAACTATCCACTATAACAGTATAACAGTATAACTATCCACTATAACAGTATAACTATCCACTATAACAGTGTAACTATCCACTATAACAGTATAACTATCCACTATAACAGTATAACAGTATAACTATCCACTATAACAGTATAACTATCCACTATAACAGTATAACTATCCACTATAACAGTATAACTATCCACTATAACAGTATTACTATCCACTATAACATTATAACTATCCACTATAACAGTATAACTATCCACTATAACAGTATAACTATCCACTATAACAGTATAACTATCAACTATAACAGTATAACTATCCACTATAACAGTATAACTATCAACTATGACAGTATAACAGTATAACTATCCACTATAACAGTATAACTATCCACTATAACAGTATAACTATCCACTATAACAGTATAACTATCCACTATAACAGTATAACTATCCACTATAACAGTATAACAGTATAACTATCCACTATAACAGTATAACTATCAACTATATCAGTATAACTATCCACTATAACAGTATAACAGTATAACAGTATAACTATCCACTATAACAGTATAACTATCCACTATAACAGTATAACTATCCACTATAACAGTATAACTATCCACTATAACAGTATAACTATCCACTATAACAGTATAACTATCCAACAACTTCAAAGACATTGGAAACGTTGTATTTGTAGTCAACATTGTTGTGAAGTTATCGGCGGTCAGAGAAGAGACAGATAAACTTCCTGATTCAATATGTTCAGATCCTGGGTGTATAAAGTGATGCGGGATTGAAAAAACACATCTAACGACCCACTTACAGTAGCTATTCTACGACCGGCCCGAGGCAATCGGTAAATAACGAGCGTTTTCAAGTGCAATTTTAGTAACGATGGTTTTGGGAAACAACTCTGAGATTCTAACGATGCTCCTACGAAGATTCTAACGATGGACTTGGCCTTAAGATGCTTTTAGGGAAACCGGGCCCAATTTGTATCATATTAACACGAAATGCCCAGGGGTTTGAGGGCTATGGGTTGTTTCTGGATCAGGCTTCTATAGGTATTACCCTCTCCCCCCTCCCCACCCCAACTCGCTCTTCCTAAACCGTCAGCCTCCCACTGGTTGGTGTTTCATCGTGACCTTACTGAAGGTGGGGAGCCCATTAGCAGCCAGTCATTGGCTATTCCACTGGGGTGGCCGAACCAATCAGCTGGGTCGAGCGCTGCCTAGCATGTCAAGATTGGATTGGACAGCCAGAGGACCATAGAGGTCTGTGCTCATTTTATAGTGTACTAACTGTTGAACAGACCACTATGGTTTCCCTTTTAGGGCGTAGCCCCAAGGGTCAATGTCACACGGATGACACCATTATACAGTATCTCTTATTGAACACACTTGACTCCTAAGTGATACGTAATACGTGTAGTTCATTATTTTCAAACGCTCTGGATATATCTGGAATCTCTCGTTTAGTCCCAAACCCATTGCTTATCGGGAATTGACTTTTTTTCTTTTTTTTTTTACTTCTGAAAAAAACTCTACATTAAAACCTTAGTTCTTTTTTGAATTTTAAGCTAGAAAAATGACTCACTAGTTCCTCATGATTTTATGCAGAATCCAACTTTTTTTTTTTTACATACTGAGTGATAGCCAGAATAGAGAGGTTGGGAGAGGAGAAAGTCTCTTTCCATATCAATATTGCAAACATGGTAGCTGGCTGGCGTATGCATGTCACCAGTGACGCCCTCAGACAATGCCTACAGGATCCATGTATTATTTAAAAGGCCCAGCGAGGCTGTGTGTGTCTGTGCCACCCATTATCTATTTAGATATGAGAGTTAAAGCCACCTAGCAAAAAAGCATGTGTTACTGCTCCTGCCATGGCCTGCTTAGAAGAGGGTGGAGAGTGGGATGGATGGAGGGGAAATGGAGAGATAAGGAGGAGAGGGAAGAGTGGGATGGATGGAGGGGAAATGGAGAGATATGGATGAGAGAAGAAAGAGTGGGGTGGATAGAGGGGAAATGGAGAGATATGGAGGAGAGAGGAAAGAGTGGGGTGGATAGAGGGGAAATGGAGAGATATGGAGGAGAGAGGAAAGAGTGGGGTGAATAGAGGGGAAATGGAGAGAGGGAAGAGTGGGGTGGATAGAGGGGAAATGGAGAGATATGGAGGAGAGAGGAAAGAGTGGGGTGGATAGAGGGGAAATGGTGAGATATGGAGGAGAGAGGAAAGAGTGGGGTGGATAGAGGGGAAATGGAGAGATATGGAGGAGAGGAAAGAGTGGGGTGGATAGAGGGGAAATGGAGAGAGGGAAGAGTGGGGTGGATAGAGGGGAAATGGAGAGATATGGAGGAGAGAGGAAAGAGTGGGGTGGATAGAGGGGAAATGGAGAGATATGGAGGAGAGGAAAGAGTGGGGTGAATAGAGGGGAAATGGAGAGAGGGAAGAGTGGGGTGGATAGAGGGGAAATGGAGAGATATGGAGGAGAGAGGAAAGAGTGGGGTGGATAGAGGGGAAATGGAGAGATATGGAGGAGAGGAAAGAGTGGGGTGAATAGAGGGGAAATGGAGAGAGGGAAGAGTGGGGTGGATAGAGGGGAAATGGAGAGATATGGAGGAGAGAGGAAAGAGTGGGGTGAATAGAGGGGAAATGGAGAGATAAGGAGGAGAGAGGGAAGAGTGGGGTGGATAGAGGGGTCATGGAGATATGGAGGAGAAAGGGACGAGTGGGGTGGATGGAGGGGAATTTAAGATATGGAGGAGAGAGGGAAGAGGTAGGAGATGAAAAGGAGAATGAAACAAATATGGAGGAGACAGGATACAGGATGATAGAGCAAGAAGTAGTGATTTAAAGCGGGGTATGATAAAGATGAGAAATAATGACTGGATAAATAAATTGTTTAAATACTGAGCTATATTATATGATGACATTTTTGGGGGAAATTATATTATTTTCTACCAACACAATTGGTCAGAGAAACAGATTTTGTTTAAAACAAGTATTCCTTTTTTATTTTTTTCCTCTAAAGGATTTTTTTTCCAATTTCCGCCTAAAATGACATACCCAAATCTAACTGCCTGAAGCAAGGATATGCATATTATTGGTACCATTTGAAAGGAAACACTTTGAAGTTTGTGGAAAGGTGAATTGAATTGAATGTTGTAGAATATAACAATATAGATCTAGTAAAAGATAATACAAAGAAAAAAAACATGCTTTTTCTATATATTTTTTTTGTTGCATTATCTTTGAAACGCAAGAGAAAGGCCAGACAATGTCGGATTCTAGGTGTATTTTAGATGTTGTCCACAAGATGGCAGCAGTGTGTGTGCAAAGTTTCAGACTGATTAATTGAAGAATTACATCACTACACAATATTTTGTATCAAGTCTGCCAGGTGTCCTTCACGAGTTCAGTCAAATGTGCCGAATTGGTCAATTGATACATTTTCATGTACATAACTATAGAGAACAAACAAAAATGCTATGGTAATATAAAATATAAGTTTACACACTCCCAGGCATGTCATAAATGATCATTAGCTTCCCAACAGAAAAGACACTAACCGTCACACAGCTAGATAATCGGGCGGGAAGGGTGTGGGGCCAGAGACAGCAGTGGGTTTAAACTTTAGCACCCAGTTCCTACATTTGAATAGATTTTATCAAACAAAACTACCCTATATTTTATCTCTGGGACCCTCAGGATGACACATCAGAGCCAGATTACTGAATGTCAGTACATTATTTACCTTCAGAGGTGAATGTATCAAACCAGTTGCTGTGAGTTCCTCTGTCCAGTATCTGTGTTCTTTTGCCCATCTTAATCTTTTATTGGTCGGTCTGAGATATGGTTTGGACACTGAACAGAGGAACTCTGCCTAGAAGGTCAGCCTCTTCACTGTTGACGTTGAGTCTGGTGTTTTGCGGGTACTATTTAATGAAGCTGCCAGTTGAGGACTTGTGAGGCATCTGTTTCTCAAACTAGACACTCTAATGTACTTGTCAGCTTGCTCAGTTATGCACCGGGGCCTCCCACTCCTCTTTCTATTCTGGTTAGGGCCAGTTTGTGCTGTTCTGTGAAGGGAGTAGTACACAGCGTTGTACGAGATCTTCAGTTTATTGGCAATTTCTTGCATGGAATAGCCTTCATTTCTCAGAACAAGAATAGACATGAGTTTCAGAAGAAACCATTTTGAGCCTGTAATTGAACCCACAAATGCTGATGATCCAGATACTCAATAAAGAAGGCCAGTTTTATTGCTTCTTTAATCAGCACATGTTTTCAGCTGTGCTAACATGATTGCAAAAGGGTTTTCTAATGATCAATTAGCCTTTTAAAATGATAAACTTGGATTAGCTAACACAACGTGCCATTGGAACACAGGAGTGATGGTTGCTGATAATGGGCCTCTGTACACCTATGTAGACATTACATTAAAAAAAAAAATGCAGTTTCCAGCTACAATAGTAATTTACAACATTAACAATGTCTACACTGTATTTCTGATCAATTTTATTTTATTGGACAAAAAAAACAAGAACATTTCTAAGTGACCCCAAACTTTTGAACAGTAGTGTATATACATATCATATCATACAGTATATAGATATATACACACACACACACACACAGAATATATACAGTACCAGTCAAAAGTGGACACACCTATTCATTCCAGGGTTTTTACTATGTCCTACATTGTGGTGTTAAACAAATCAAAATATATTTTATATTTTTGTGTGTAGATTGATGAGGGGGGGGGAAAAGATTTAATCCATTTTAGAATGAGGCCGTAACGTAACAAAACGTGGACAAAGTCAAAGTCTGAACACTTTCTGAAAGCACTGTATCTACATAAAGATTATATGTATTTATTTTGATAAATAAAAATGACATAACTAAAATACATTCAGTGGACAAAACATTAGGAACACCTGCTCTTTCCATGACAGACTGACCAGGTGAATCCAGCTGAGATCTATGAACTCTTATTGACGTCACTTCAGAGGGTGAATGGGCAAGAAAAAATATTTTTATGCCTTTGAACGGGGTATGGTACTAGGTGCCAGGCACACCGTTTTGAGTGTGTCAAGCTCAACACTTTCCCGTGTGCATCTAGATTTGGTCCACCACCGAAAGGACATCCAGCCAACATGACAACTGTGGGAAGCATCGGAGTCAACATGGACCAGCTTCCCTGTGGAACGGTTTCGACACCTTGTAGAGTCCAGGCTCCGTCAAATTCAAGCTGGGCAAAAGGTGGTGAAACTCAATGTTAGGAAGGTGTTCCTAATGTTTTGTACACTCAGTGTCTATATAAAATATAGTCGTAGCATATGTACAGTACTTAGCCCCTTTGTTAAGAGTAAAATGTGTCTTAACTAATCACAATATAAGGTACATGGACTCACTCTTTCTGAAAAATTAGGGGTTGCCATGGTTTTTGAATGACTAACCCCTTCCTCTGCCCCTCATACATACAACATCTGTAAGGGTTAGGGTTAGGGTTATGATCTGTAAGGTCCCTCAGTCTACTATTGCATTTCAGTCACAGATTCATTTACAAAGACCAGGGCTGCTTTTTGAAAGCCTCATAAAGAAGGGCAGTGATTGGTGGATGGGTAACAATAACAAATCAGACAATTGAATCTCTCTTTAAGCATGGTCGAGTTAATATTGCTGTGGATTACTGGATATATATTAAAAACCAAACCAGAGATATCAAAGATACAGTCGTCCTTCTGAACTGAGCTGCAGGAGAGAAATGAAACTGCTCAGGGATGTTACCATGAGGCCATTGATGATTTTAAAACAGCTACAGAGTTCAATGTCTGTGATGGTAGAACACTGCGAATGGATCAACAACATTTCAGTGATTCCACAATAATATCCGAAAATGACAGAGTGAAATGAAGAATACAAATATAAAGAATAAAAATACTGCTAAAAATAACACAAGCAAAAGGAATACACTTTTTTGGCCTAAAAACAAAGCTTTATGTTTGGAGAAAATCCAACACATCACTGAGTAACTAACTATCTCATTTTTAAGAATGGTGATTGCTGCATCATGTTATGGGTAAAAAGAAATAGGATGGAGCTAAGAGACAAAGTCCTGGAGGAAAACCTGATTCAGTCTGCTTTACACCAGACACTGGGAGAGGAATTCATCTTTCAGCAGGACAATAACCTACAACAAAAGGCCACATCTACACTGGAGTTGCTTACCAAGACGACAGTGAATGTTCCTGAGTGACCAAGTTACAGTTTTGACTTAAATCTGCTTGAAAATCTATGGCAACACTTGAAAATGGCTGTCTAGCCATGCGCCCCAACATCTTGACAGTTTGAAGAATATTTAAAAGAAAAATAGGTAAATGTGGTACAATCCAGGTGTGCAAAGCTCTGACGGACTTATCCCCAAGAAGACTAAGCTGTAAAGGGGATTCTAACATGTATCGACTCAGGGAGCTGAATGTAATGACTATATTTGAGTTATTTATTTTCTATAAATCTTTTTTTTTTTTAAGTTAGATGTTTTCTTCCACTTTGACATTAGAGTATTTCAGGTCAATTGTTGACCAAACATTTTTATTAAATAAATAGTAATACCACTTTGTAGCACAATAAAATGTGAAGATATCCCAAAGAGGCCTGAATACTTGCAAGGCAACATACAATTTACACTACATGACCAAGAGTATGTGGACACCTGCTCGTCAAACATCTCATTCCAAAATCATGGGCATTAATATGGAGTTGGTCCCCCCCTTTGCTGCTATAACAGCCTCCACTCTTCTGGGAAAGCTTTCCACTAGATGTTGGAACATTGCTGCTATAACAGCCTCCACTCTTCTGGGAAGGCTTTCCACTAGATGTTGGAACATTACTGCGGGGACTTGCTTCCATTCAGCCACAAGAGCACTAGTGAGGTCGGGCACTGATGTTGGGGGATTAGGCCTGGCTCACAGCCGGCGTTCCAATTCATCCCAAAGGTGTTCTATGGGGTTGAGGTCAGGGCTCTGTGCAGGCCAGTCATGTTCTTCCACACCGATCTCAACAAACCATTTCTGTATGGACTTTGCATTGTGCACGGGGAACGTATCATGCTGAAATAGGAAAGGGCCATCCTAAAACTGTTGCCACAAAGGTGGAAGCACAAAATCATCTAGAATGTCATTGTATGCTGTAGCGTTAAGATTTCCCTTCACTGTAACTAAGGGGCCCAAACCATGAAAAACAGCCCCAGACCATTATTCCTCCTCCACCAAACTTTGCAGTTGGCACTATATGCATTGGGGCAGGTAGCGTTCTCCTGACATTTGCCAAATCCAGATTCGTCCGTCGGACTGCCAGATGGTGAGGCATGATGCAACACTCCAGAGAACGCGTTTCAACGGCTCCAGAGTCCAATGGAGGCAAGCTTTACACCACTCCAGCCAACACTTGGCATTGCGCATGGTGATCTTAGGCTTGTGTGCGGCTGCTCGGCCATGGAAACCCATTTCATGAAGCTCCCGACTAACAGTTTTTGTGCTGATGTTGCTTACAGAGGCAGTTTGGAACTCGGTACTGAGTGTTGCAACTGAGGACAGATTATTTTTACGCGCTTCAGCACTCGCCGGTCCCGTTCTCTGAGCTTGTGTGGCCTACCACTTCGCGGCTGAGACGTTGTTGCTCCTAGACCTTTCCACTTCACAATAACAACACTTACAGTTGACCAGGGGGCAGCTCTAGCAGGGCAGAAATTTGATGAACTGACTTGTTGGAAAGATGGCATCCTATGACGGTGCCACGTTGAAAGTCACTGAGCCAATGTTTGTCTCTGTAGATTACATGGCTGTGTGCTCGATTTTATACACCTGTCAGTAACGGGTGTGGATGAAACAGCCAAATCCACTCATTTGAAGTGGTGTCCACATACTTTTGGTGATGTTTGTGTAGCTCAGTATTTGAATTATGTATTTTATACAGTCATTATTGCAAATGTTTTATCAAGTGTGTCAATAATTTAAGACCCCCACTGTAGCTACTGTA
>NC_092114.1:10886303-10977065 GCF_045679555.1 Salvelinus alpinus | reverse complement strand
AGACAGGACTGGAGGTGAGATGTAAGGAGACAGGACTGGAGGTGAGATGTAACAGTACAGGACTGGAGGTGAGATGTAAAGAGACAGGACTGGAGGTGAGATGTAAAGAGACAGGACTGGAGGTGAGATGTAAAGAGACAGGACTGGAGGTGAGATGTAAGGAGACAGGACTGGAGGTGAGATGTAAGGAGACGGGACTGGAGGTGAGATGGAAAGGAGACAGGACTGGAGATGAGATGTAAGGAGACAGGACTGGAGGTGAGATGTAAAGAGACAGGACTGGAGGTGAGATGTAAAGAGACAGGACTGGAGGTGAGATGTAAAGAGACAGGACTGGAGGTGAGATGTAAGGAGACAGGACTGGAGATGAGATGTAAGGAGACAGGACTGGAGGTGAGATGTAAGGAGACAGGACTGGAGGTGAGATGTAAAGAGACAGGACTGGAGGTGAGATGTAAGGAGACAGGACTGGAGATGAGATGTAAGGAGACAGGACTGGAGATGAGATGTAAGGAGACAGGACTGGAGGTGAGATGTAACAGTACAGGACTGGAGGTGAGATGTAAGGAGACAGGACTGGAGGTGAGATGTAAGGAGACAGGACTGGAGGTGAGATGTAAGGAGACAGGACTGGAGGTGAGATGTAAGGAGACAGGACTGGAGATGAGATGTAAGGAGACAGGACTGGAGGTGAGATGTAACAGTACAGGACTGGAGGTGAGATGTAAGGAGACAGGACTGGAGGTGAGATGTAACAGTACAGGACTGGAGGTGAGATGTAAGGAGACAGGACTGGGGATGAGATGTAAGGAGACAGGACTGGAGGTGAGATGTAACAGTACAGGACCGGAGGTGAGATGTAACATTTCAGGACTGGAGGTGAGATGTAAGGAGACAGG
The DNA here is from genome assembly GCF_045679555.1 of Salvelinus alpinus. Classification (NCBI taxonomy): domain Eukaryota; kingdom Metazoa; phylum Chordata; class Actinopteri; order Salmoniformes; family Salmonidae; genus Salvelinus; species Salvelinus alpinus. The sequence goes on along the minus strand of NC_092114.1, from coordinate 10,976,166 downwards.
ACTGGAGGGGAGATGTAACAGTACAGGACTGGATGTGATATGTGGCAGGGAAAAAGAGGAGGAGGGAGGACAGGAGAGGGGGAAGAGGTTGAGGGAGGACAGGAGAGGGGGAGGTGGAAGAGGAGGAACAAGGGAAAAGAAAGATAATTAAACACACAAGCGGAGCAGAGGAGACATTTAAACTCTGTTCCCCTCCATCTCTCATCTCTCTCTCCCTTTCTCTTCCCTACCCTCCCTCCCTCCGTCCTCCTCCTCCCCCATCATGTTCTCCTCTATCATCCATTCATCATGCACCCGACATCCCTCATCCTGAGTCATCGACGCAAACGCTCTTCCTGTTAATCCCCACACCTCCCCCTCTCTCTGCTCCCTCTTTCTTTCCCACCCTCTCTATCTTCCGTAACTCATTTTGTTCCTCCCTCACTCCCTCACCATTCTCCCCCATAGACCCATGCACCTTCCCTCCTTTCCCTCTCTTCCGTAACTCATTTTGTCTCTGCCTAACCCCCTCAGCCCACCCTGCCTCTCCTCTTTTCCTTCTTCTGTTCTGATGTTGTTCTGACAGTGAAGCGATCTTTCTGGTTCACTACGAGGCTACAGAGTTTTGGAGTCTGTGTAAACGTCTGGAAATCAATCCCGCACTGTCAGCTAAACACACCTGAGTTCAAATACTATTTTACATTTTTCAAATACTTTGAGGGTTTCCTCTAGCCTGCCTGGAGTGCCTGGTAGGTGAGGTTCTGGTACCATTCTATATGTCCGGTACTGTATGTTTCTGGTACCATTCTATATGTCCGGTACTGTATGTTTCTGGTAGGTGGGGTTCTGGTACCATTCTATATGTCCTGTACTGTATGTTTCTGTTACCATTCTATATGTCCTGTACTGTATGTTTCTGGTAGGTGGGGTTCTGGTACCATTCTATATGTCCGGTACTGTATGTTTCTGGTAGGTGGGGTTCTGGTACCATTCTATATGTCCTGTACTGTATGTTTCTGGTACCATTCTATATGTCCTGTACTGGATGTTTCTGGTAGGTGGGGTTCTGGTACCATTCTATATGTCCGGTACTGTATGTTTCTGGTAGGTGGGGTTCTGGTACCATTCTATATGTCCGGTACTGTATGTTTCTAGTAGGTGGGGTTGAGGTACCATTCTATATGTCTGGTAATGTATGTTTCTGGTACCATTCTAAATGTTCGGTACTGTATGTTTCTGGTACCATTCTATATGTCCTGTACTGTATGTTTCTGTTAGGTGGGGTTGAGGTACCATTTTATATGTCCGGTACTGTATGTTTCTGGTAGGTGGGGTTCTGGTACCATTCTATGTGTCTTGTATGCCAGGCAAGCGTAATTAAGCATTGATAAAATATTGAAACATATTTGGAATACTACTTGAACCCCGGTCTACAGGTAAACACACCAACAACAATAGAAGACTGTTTACACGCTAAATCTAGATTCTCGGTGCTAACAGCTGTTTCTAAGTCTCAGGCAGCCACCACAACCTACAGCAGCAACCTACAGCAGCAACATACAGTAATAACCTACAGCAGCAACCTACAGTAATAACCTACAGCAGCAACCTACAGCAGCAACCTACAGTAATAACCTACAGCAGCAACCTACAGTAACAACCTACAGCAGCAACCTACAGCAGCAACATACAGCAGCAACCTACAGTAATAACCTACAGCAGCAACCTACAGCAGCAACCTACAGTAACAACCTACAGCAGCAACATACAGCAGCAACCTACAGCAGCAACCAACAGCAGCAACCAACAGTAATAACCTACAGCAGCAACCTACAGTAATAACCTACAGCAGCAACCTACAGCAGCAACCTACAGTAGCAACCTACAGCAGCAACCTACAATAATAAACTACAGCAGCAACCTACAGTAATAACCTACAGCAGCAACCTACAGCAGCAACCTACAGTAGCAACCTACAGCAGCAATCTACAGCAGCAACCTACAGTAATAACCTACAGCAGCAACCTACAGTAATAACCTACAGCAGCAACCTACAGCAGCAACCTACAGTAGCAACCTACAGTAATAACCTACAGCAGCAACCTACAGCAGCAAACCTACAGCAGCAACCAACAGTAATAACCTACAGCAGCAACCTACAGTAATAACCTACAGCAGCAACCTACAGCAGCAACCTACAGTAATAACCTACAGCAGCAACCTACAGTAGCAACATGCAGTAGCAACATGCAGCAGCAACCTACAGCAGCAACCTACAGCAGCAACCAACAGTAATAACCTACAGCAGCAACCTACAGTAATAACCTACAGCAGCAACCTACAGCAGCAACCTACAGTAATAACCTACAGCAGCAACCTACAGCAGCAACCTACAGCAGCAACCTACAGTAGCATCCTACAGCAGCAACCTACAGCAGCAACCTACAGCAGCAACCAACAGTAATAACCTACAGCAGCAACCTACAGTAACAACCTACAGCAGCAACCTACAGTAATAACCTACAGCAGCAACCTACAGTAATAACCTACAGCAGCAACCTACAGTAACAACCTACAGTAACAACCTACAGCAGCAACCTACAGTAGCAACCTACAGTAGCAACCTACAGCAGCAACCTACAGTAACAACCTACAGTAACAACCTACAGTAACAACCTACTGCAGCAACCTACAGCAGCAACCTACAGTAACAACCTACAGTAACAACCTACTGCAGCAACCTACAGCAGCAACCTACAGTAACAACCTACAGTAACAACCTACAGAAGCAACCTACAGCAGCAACCTACAAAATCGACCTACAGTAACAACCTACAATAACAACCTACTGCAGCAACCTACAGCAGCAACCTACAGTAACAACCTACTGCAGCAACCTACAGCAGCAACCTACAGCAGCAACCTACAGTAACAACCTACAGTAACAACCTACTGCAGCAACCTACAGCAGCAACCTACAGTAACAACCTACAGAAGCAACCTACAGCAGCAACCTACAATAACGACCTACAGTAACAACCTACAGTAATAACCTACAGTAACAACCTACAGTAATAACCTACAGCAGCAACCTACAGCAACAACATACAGCAGCAACCTACAGCAGAAACATACAGCAGCAACCTACAGTAACAACCTACAGCAGCAACCTACAGTAATAACCTACAGCATGAACCTACAGTAACAACCTAGAGCAACAACCTACAGCAGCAACCTACAATAACAACCTACAATAACAACCTACAGTAGCAACCTACAGTAACAACCTACAGTAATAACCTACAGTAACAACCTACAGTAATAACCTACAGTAATGACCTACAGTAACAACCTACAGTAGCAACCTACAGTAGCAACCTACAGTAGCAACCTACAGTAACAAACCAACAGTGTCCTATGGGTTCAAGACTCGGTACCGCTTGCCATGCGGTAGCAGAGAGAACAGTCTATCACTTGGCTGGGTGGAGCATTTGACAATTTTTAGGGCCTTCCTCTGACACCGCCTGGTATAGAGGTCCTGGATGGCGCTACAAAGAACCATCCCGGGAAAAATAGCACCCTATTCCCTAAATAGTGCGGGACGTTGGAGCAGGGCCTTATGGGTAAAAACAGGCCACTACATAGTGAGTTAGGTGCCATGTGGGATGCAGACATTGCTTGTGTTCAGTTACCATGATAATATGTTGTGCATATATTACCTTTTGATGGATGTATTGCTGAAGGGAATGGAAGAGCACACACACACACTGACACATACTGACACACACTGACACACACACAAAAACACAGACACACTCACACACAGACACACACACTCACACACACACACACACACACACATCGGTGTAGATCGATATAGTCATTAATTTATGTGACTAAATGAAAAGCCTCTCGCCATGTAGGAAGGGACATGGCTCAGGTAGGAAGAGGACATGTCTCAGGTAGGAAGGGACATGTCTCAAGTAGGAAGGGACATGTCTCAGGTAGGAAGGGACATGTCTCAGGTAGGAAGGGACATGTCTCAGATAGGATGGGGACATGTCTCAGATAGGATGGGGACATGTCTCAGGTAGGAAGAGACATGTCTCAGGTAGGAAGGGGACATGTCTCAGGTAGGAAGGGACATGTCTCAGGTAGGAAGAGACATGTCTCAGGTAGGAAGGGGACATGTCTCAGGTAGGAAGGGACATGTCTCAGGTAGGAAGGGACATGTCTCTCAGTTAAGCGTGGGCGGTATATCCTATATACTGTATACTAGGGTATTTGGAAATAGCCACAGGATGGTTTTTCAATACCTTCAATACATTTTACCAGAAACAGTATTGACACAAATTAGCCACACGTCAGTCAGAGATGTCTTCTGATAGAATGTCACTTTGTGAATTCTCATCCGAGATTAGAAACGCAACTGAAGCAGAACATGAGACTGATGCCGAGCAGAAATTACAATAACAAGCATTTTAGATCTGCGTTTACAAAAATTAGCAAGATATTTCTTATTCGTTTTATATTTTTTTCCTTGAATGAAAAACAAATAAATTCTGGTATTTAAAGTTTAAATAAGTTTAACTTGCTAGTTACCTAATTAAACTTTTGTCATTCACTTGTAAATGTCCAAACACACCAAAAATGACATTTCGGTAGCTCCTACCTATATATGCATAACTTTATGAGCTGGACTGACTGTCTCTGAAGAACAAAAAAATCTGTTTGCGCCCATTGGCATATTTAGCTAGCAGCCTCCATAGAAATTCGCTATTACTTGTGCTAATTTTGTTAGCATTCTGTTAATAGACTGGGCTTTATTAGCGTTTTTTTTAAGACGCCACCTTGTGTACTAAACCGGTAGTACACCGTAATACCGTAAATCACAGGATGAGAGAAGGATGGTATGAAAACCCCGCAACACCACTTTACACCACGCTTCCATACTACACACCACCCAACGCAACTATACACCACCCTTCCATACTACACACCAGCCTTCCATACTACACACCACCCTTCCATGGTACACACCACCCAACCCTTCTACACACCACCCAACCCTACTACACACCCCCTACCACACACCTCCCTACTACACACCTCCCTACCACACACCACCCAACCCTACTACACACCTCCCTACCACACACCACCCAACCCTACTACACACCCAACCCTACTACACACCTCCCTACACCACCCAACCCTACAACACACCACCCAACCCTACTACACACCTCCCTACCACACACCTCCCTACTACACACCTCCCTACCACACACCACCCAACTACACACCTCCCTACACCACCCAACCCTACAACACACCACCCAACCCTACTACACACCTCCCTACCCTACTACACACCTCCCTACCCCACCCAACCCTTCTACACACCACCCAACCCTACTACACACCTCCCTACACCACCCAACCCTACAACACACCACCCAACCCTACTACACACCTCCCTACCCTACTACACACCTCCCTACCCCACCCAACCCTACTACACACCACCCTACCCCACCCAACCCTACTACACACCTCCCTACCACACCCAACTACACACCACCCTACCACACCCAACCCTACTACACACCTCCCTACCCCACCCAACCCTACTACACACCTCCCTACCCCACTACACACCTCCCTACCCCACCCAACCCTTCTACACACCACCCAACCCTACTACACACCTCCCTACACCACCCAACCCTACAACACACCACCCAACCCTACTACACACCTCCCTACCCTACTACACACCTCCCTACCCCACCCAACCCTACTACACACCACCCTACCCCACCCAACCCTACTACACACCTCCCTACCACACCCAACTACACACCACCCTACCACACCCAACCCTACTACACACCTCCCTACCCCACCCAACCCTACTACACACCTCCCTACCCCACCCAACCCTACTACACACCACCCTACCACACCCAACCCTACTACACACCACCCTACCCTACTACACACCACCCTACCACACCCTACCCTACTACACACCACCCTACCACACCCAACCCTACTACACACCTCCCTACCCCACCCAACCCTACTACACACCTCCCTACCCCACCCAACCCTACTACACACCTCCCTACCCCACCCTACTACACACCACCCTACCACACCCTACCCTACTACACACCACCCTACCCCACCCAACCCTACTACACACCTCCCTACCACACCCAACCCTACTACACACCACCCTACCCCACCCAACCCTACTACACACCACCCTACCCTACCCCACCCAACCCTACTACACACCTCCCTACCACACCCAACCCTACTACACACCACCCTACCCCACCCAACCCTACTACACACCACCCTACCCCACCCAACCCTACTACACACCTCCCTACCACACCCAACCCTACTACACACCACCCTACCCCACCCAACCCTACTACACACCACCCAACCCCACCCAACCCTACTACACACCACCCAACCCTCAGGCAGGAAGGGACATGTGTCATACTAATCATGGGAGAGAAGAACATGAGGAAAAGATGCAAACATGAACACACACACACTGAAACACACACACACACTGAAACACACACTGAAACACACACACACACTGAAACACACACACACTGAAACACACACACACACTGAAACACACACACACACTGAAACACACACACACACACACACACACACTGAAACACACATTCACACACACACACACACAGTCACGTTCACACACCAAAACACACACACACCAAAACACACACACACCCTAAAACACACATTCACACACACAGTCACATTCACACACACCAAAACACACACACACACACACACACACACACACACACACACATTCACACACACACACACACACACACACACACCCTAAAACACACATACAGTCACACACACACTCAAGCACACAGAAGCAGTCCAACTCTCCATAAATATATGAACGAACATGCTTCCTCTTTCTGCTCTCTCTCCACATGCAGCTCATCATTTTCCCAGCACTTACCTCGTTAGTCATTCAATCAGGGAGGAAAGAGTGCAACTGACCCAACACACACACACACACAATACAAAGGCTGCCTCACATGGCTGGGAAAGGCATGGGGATGGGCTTGCGGTTGATAGGGTGGAAGGGAAGGATTTCATGCCCAATCGCACCAGAGAACAGTACGGTACACTGGGAATATGAGCTGAGCAGAACATACTAACACACTCTCTCACACACACACACACACACACACAACTAGGAACAGGAGCAGATCAGTAAACATGTTTCCTCACAGATACGTTACTGTTACCCTCTTTTGACACAACATGGCGGGTTACCCTCTTTTGACACAACATGGCGGGTTACCCTCTTTTGACACAACATGGCGGGTTACCCTCTTTTGACACAACATGGCGGGTTACCCTCTTTTGACACAACATGGCGGGTTACCCTCTTTTGACACAACATGGCGGGTTACCCTCTTTTGACACAACATGGCGGGTTACCCTCTTTTGACACAACATGGCGGGTTACCCTCTTTTGACACAACATGGCGGGTTACCCTCTTTTGACACAACATGGCGGGTTACCCTCTTTTGACACAACATGGCTGTTACCCTCTCATAACACAACATGGCTGTTACCCTCTTTTGACACAAAATGGCTGTTTCTCAGACATGTCAACAGATATGTTGTTCTTGATGTAGAGCAGCGATACACAATGTTTAGATGACCTAGATGTCCTGTGTGTGTGTGTGTGTGTGTGTGTGTGTGTGTGTGTGTCTCTGTAGGAGTATGTTTCGTTGTGTTACATCATCATCTTCAATGCAGTGACGTGTGAATGTGTGTGTGAATGTGTGAGTGTGTGTGTGTGTGTGTGTGTGAATACTGAAGACTGAAGCAGGGCTGACACGTGGAGGGATTTTAAAATGTTTTAATTTGACCTTTATTTAACTAGGCAAGTCAGTTAAGAACACATTTTTATTTTACAATGACAGCCTAGGAACAGTGGGTTAACTGCCTTGTTCAGGGGCAGAACGACAGATTTATACCTTGTCAGCTCAGGGATTCGATCTTGCAACATTTGGGTTACCTGGGGAATCGCTCCGTCCACGACGGCAAGGCCCTCCATGCTCCCACCTATCCAGGACATCTACTCGAAACAATGCCTGAGGAAGACCCACAGCATCATCAAGGACACCACACACCCCAGTCACGAGCCGTTCTCTCCCTTACCGTCTGGTAGACGGTGTCGGAGAATGAGGTCATCAGGCTCAGAGACAGTTTCTATCTACAAGCCATCAGACTGTATCAGAGCATGAGGTCTGATACCAACAGGCTCAGGAACAGTTTCTATCTACAAGCCATCAGACTGTATCAGAGCATGAGGTCTGATACCAACAGGCTCAGGAACAGTTTCTATCTACAAGCCATCAGACTGTATCAGAGCATGAGGTCTGATACCAACAGGCTCAGAGACAGTTTCTATCTACAAGCCATCAGACTGTATCAGAGCATGAGGTCTGATACCAACAGGCTCAGAGACAGTTTCTATCTACAAGCCATCAGACTGTATCAGAGCATGAGGTCTGATACCAACAGGCTCAGAGACAGTTTCTATCTACAAGCCATCAGACTGTATCAGAGCATGAGGTCTGATACCAACAGGCTCAGAGACAGTTTCTATCTACAAGCCATCAGACTGTATCAGAGCATGAGGTCTGATACCAACAGGCTCAGGAACAGTTTCTATCTACAAGCCATCAGACTGTATCAGAGCATGAGGTCTGATACCAACAGGCTCAGGAACAGTTTCTATCTACAAGCCATCAGACTGTATCAGAGCATGAGGTCTGATACCAACAGGCTCAGGAACAGTTTCTATCTACAAGCCATCAGACTGTATCAGAGCATGAGGTCTGATACCAACAGGCTCAGGAACAGTTTCTATCTACAAGCCATCAGACTGTATCAGAGCATGAGGTCTGATACCAACAGGCTCAGGAACAGTTTCTATCTACAAGCCATCAGACTGTATCAGAGCATGAGGTCTGATACCAACAGGCTCAGAGACAGTTTCTATCTACAAGCCATCAGACTGTATCAGAGCATGAGGTCTGATACCAACAGGCTCAGAGACAGTTTCTATCTACAGGCCATCAGACTGTATCAGAGCATGAGGTCTGATACCAACAGGCTCAGGAACAGTTTCTATCTACAGGCCATCAGACTGCTGAACACTTGAACTGGACTGACCACCTGCTCTGATTCTCACACACACACACACACACACACACACAGACATACTCACTCACAGACATACACACTCACAGACATACACACACACAAACACAGAAAAACAGTTTAGAATGGTGTTTTCCCAGATGCACTGTTAAAAATGGTGTTTTCCCTAGGCCCACTGTTTAGAATGGTGTTTTCCCCAGGCCCACTGTTTAGAATGGTTTTTCCCCAGGCCCACTGTTTAGAATGGTGTTTTCCAAGGCCCAATGTATAGAATGGTGTTTTCCCTAGGCCCCCTGTTTAGAATGGTGTTTTCCCTAGGCCCCCTGTTTAGAATGGTGTTTTCCCCAGGCCCACTGTTTAGAATGGTGTTTTCCCTAGGCCCACTGTTTAGAATGGTGTTTTCCCTAGGCCCACTGTTTAGAATGGTGTTTTCCCAGGCCCACTGTTTAGAATGGTGTTTTCCCCAGGCCCACTGTTTAGAATGGTGTTTTCCCCAGGCCCACTGTTTAGAATGGTGTTTTCCCCAGGTCCACTGTTTAGAATGGTGTTTCCCCCAGGCCCACTGTTTAGAATGGTGTTTACCCAGGCCCACTGTTTAGAATGGTGTTTTCCCCAGGCCCACTGTTTAGAATGATGTTTCCCCAGGTCCACTGTTTAGAATGGTGTTTTCCAAGGCCTACTGTTTAGAATGGTGTTTTCCAAGGCCTACTGTTTAGAATGGTGTTTTCCAAGGCCCACTGTTTAGAATGATGTTTCCCCAGGCCCACTGTTTAGAATGGTGTTTTCCCCAGGCCCACTGTTTAGAATGGTGTTTTCCAAGGTCCACTGTTTTGCATTTTGACAAATGTTTAAAAATGTGTTATTGATTGCCTTATTACATGACTTGAATGCTCTGTGTAGATGCATTGCCATTCTAAATGTGATTTCTGTCATTCTGAGCACCGTGGGTGGACGCCCTAAATCAGGTTTATTCACCCTATGGGTCTGGTAAATTTGTCAAATGGCCGGTAAATTAAAAACTCCCCGGTCACATTGTCCGGCGCCACATTTTCCTGACACACATACTCTACTACCATGACTTATAATTAAATACATTCCAGGGTTAAAAGCACCATGCCTGCCCTTTCAAATAACTCCATTGCCACTCAACTCCACATAATACACAAGCTGATGTTTATTGCCATGAATCTTGCTCTGGAGGCAAGAGTGGTTTCCTCCAGACGGGCCAGCTGCAGAGTCAACAGTTGATAAATCATAACAATTCATGAAAGCAAAAATAAGCATTTTGGTGATAATTTAAGGTTAGGGTTAGCAGAGTGGTTAAGGTTAGCAGTGTGGTTAAGGTTAGCAGTGTGGTTAAGGTTAGGGTTAGCAGTGTGGTTAAGGTTAAGGTTAGCAGTGTGGTTAAGGTTAAGGTTAGCAGTGTGGTTAAGGTTAGCAGTGTGGTTAAGGTTAGCAGTGTGGTTAAGGTTAAGGTTAGCAGTGTGGTTAAGGTTAGCAGTGTGGTTAAGGTTAAGGTTAGCAGTGTGGTTAAGGTTAGCAGTGTGGTTAAGGTTAGCAGTGTGGTTAAGGTTAGCAGTGTGGTTAAGGTTAAGGTTAGCAGTGTGGTTAAGGTTAAGGTTAGCAGTGCGGTTAAGGTTAGGGTTAGCAGTGTGGTTAAGGTTAGCAGTGTGGTTAAGGTTAGGGTTAGCAGTGTGGTTAAGGTTAAGGTTAGCAGTGTGGTTAAGGTTAGCAGTGTAGTTAAGGTTAGGGTTAGCAGTGTGGTTAAGGTTAGCAGTGTGGTTAAGGTTAGGGTTAGATGTGTGGTTAAGGTTAGGGTTAGCAGTGTGGTTAAGGTTAGCAGTGTGGTTAAGGTTAGCAGTGTGGTTAAGGTTAGCAGTGTGGTTAAGGTTAGCAGTGTGGTTAAGGTTAGCAGTGTGGTTAAGGTTAAGGTTAGCAGTGTGGTTAATGTTAGCAGTGTGGTTAAGGTTAAGGTTAGCAGTGTTGTTAAGGTTAAGGTTAGCAGTGTGGTTAAGGTTAGCAGTGTGGTTAAGGTTAGCAGTGTGATTAAGGTTAGCAGTGTGGTTAAGGTTAGCAGTGTGGTTAGGGTTAGCAGTGTGGTTAAGGTTCAAGTTAGCAGTGTGGTTAAGGTTAGCAGTGTGGTTAAGGTTAGGGTTAGCAGTGTGGTTAAGGTTAGCAGTGTGGTTAAGGTTAGCAGTGTGGTTAAGGTTAAGGTTAGCAGTGTGGTTAAGGTTAAGGTTAGCAGTGTGGTTAAGGTTAGCAGTGTGGTTAAGGTTAGCAGTGTGGTTAAGGTTAGGGTTAGCAGTGTGGTTAAGGTTAAGGTTAGCAGTGTGGTTAAGGTTAGCAGTGTGGTTAAGGTTAGCAGTGTGGTTAAGGTTAAGGTTAGCAGTGTGGTTAAGGTTAAGGTTAGCAGTGTGGTTAAGGTTAGCAGTGCGGTTAAGGTTAGGGTTAGCAGTGTGGTTAAGGTTAGCAGTGTGGTTAAGGTTAGCAGTGTGGTTAAGGTTAGGGTTAGCAGTGTGGTTAAGGTTAGCAGTGTGGTTAAGGTTAGCAGTGGGGTTAAGGTTAGCAGTGGGGTTAAGGTTAGCAGTGTGGTTAAGGTTAGGCAGTGGTATGGTTAAGGTTAGGGTTAGCAGTGTGGTTAAGGTTAGGGTTAGCAGTGTAGGTTAAGGTTAAGGTTAGCAGTGTGGTTAACGTTAGGCAGTGTGGTTAGACGTTAGCAGTGTGGTTAAGGTTAGCAGTGTGGTTAAGGTTAGCAGTGTGGTTAAGGTTAGCAGTGTGGTTAAGGTTAGCAGGTGTGGTTAAGGTTAGCAGTGTGGTTAAGGTTAGCAGTGTGGTTAAGGTTAGCAGTGTGGTTAAGGTTAGCAGTGTGGTTAAGATTAGCAGTGTGGTTAAGGTTAGCAGTGTGGTTAAGGTTAGCAGTGTGGTTAAGGTTAAGGTTAGCAGTGTGGTTAAGGTTAAGGTTAGCAGTGTGGTTAAGGTTAAGGTTAGCAGTGCGGTTAAGGTTAGGGTTAGCAGTGTGGTTAAGGTTAGCAGTGTGGTTAAGGTTAGGGTTAGCAGTGTGGTTAAGGTTAAGGTTAGCAGTGTGGTTAAGGTTAGCAGTGTAGTTAAGGTTAGGGTTAGCAGTGTGGTTAAGGTTAGCAGTGTGGTTAAGGTTAGGGTTAGATGTGTGGTTAAGGTTAGGGTTAGCAGTGTGGTTAAGGTTAGCAGTGTGGTTAAGGTTAGCAGTGTGGTTAAGGTTAGCAGTGTGGTTAAGGTTAGCAGTGTGGTTAAGGTTAGCAGTGTGGTTAAGGTTAGCAGTGTGGTTAAGGTTAAGGTTAGCAGTGTGGTTAATGTTAGCAGTGTGGTTAAGGTTAAGGTTAGCAGTGTTGTTAAGGTTAAGGTTAGCAGTGTGGTTAAGGTTAGCAGTGTGGTTAAGGTTAGCAGTGTGGTTAAGGTTAGCAGTGTGGTTAAGGTTAGGGTTAGCAGTGTGGTTAAGGTTCAAGTTAGCAGTGTGGTTAAGGTTAGCAGTGTGGTTAAGGTTCAAGTTAGCAGTGTGGTTAAGGTTAGCAGTGTGGTTAAGGTTAGCAGTGTGGTTAAGGTTAAGGTTAGCAGTGTGGTTAACGTTAAGGTTAGCAGTGTGGTTAAGGTTAGCAGTGTGGTTAAGGTTAGCAGTGTGGTTAAGGTTAGGGTTAGCAGTGTGGTTAAGGTTAAGGTTAGCAGTGTGGTTAAGGTTAGCAGTGTGGTTAAGGTTAGCAGTGTGGTTAAGGTTAAGGTTAGCAGTGTGGTTAAGGTTAAGGTTAGCAGTGTGGTTAAGGTTAGCAGTGCGGTTAAGGTTAGGGTTAGCAGTGTGGTTAAGGTTAGCAGTGTGGTTAAGGTTAGCAGTGTGGTTAAGGTTAGGGTTAGCAGTGTGGTTAAGGTTAGCAGTGTGGTTAAGGTTAGCAGTGGGGTTAAGGTTAGCAGTGGGGTTAAGGTTAGCAGTGTGGTTAAGGTTAGCAGTGTGGTTAAGGTTAGGGTTAGCAGTGTGGTTAAGGTTAGGGTTAGCAGTGTGGTTAAGGTTAAGGTTAGCAGTGTGGTTAACGTTAGCAGTGTGGTTAACGTTAGCAGTGTGGTTAAGGTTAGCAGTGTGGTTAAGGTTAGCAGTGTGGTTAAGGTTAGCAGTGTGGTTAAGGTTAGCAGTGTGGTTAAGGTTAGCAGTGTGGTTAAGGTTAGCAGTGTGGTTAAGGTTAGCAGTGTGGTTAAGGTTAGCAGTGTGGTTAAGGTTAGCAGTGTGGTTAAGATTAGCAGTGTGGTTAAGGTTAGCAGTGTGGTTAAGGTTAGCAGTGTGGTTAAGGTTAAGGTGAGGTTTAAAATGAGATTTGATGACTTTGTGTCTGTGCCAGCTAGTGGCCTCTCTGCAGAGCTGCCTCCAGGGCAAGATTCATGACAATAAATGCCAACCTGCACATAAAAACCTGGGGCAAATGGAACCCATAGGGCTCTGGTCAGAAGTACACTACATATGGACTAGGGTGACATAGGGCTCTGGTCAGAAGTACACTACATAGGGACTAGGGTGACATAGGGCTCTGGTGAGAAGTACACTATATAGGGACAAGGGTGACATAGGGCTCTGGTCAGAAGTACACTATATAGGAACTAGGGTGACATAGGGCTCTGGTCAGAAGTACACTACATAGGGACTAGGGTGACATAGGGCTCTGGTCAGAAGTACACTATATATGGACTAGGGTGACATAGGGCTCTGGTCAGAAGTACACTATAAATGGACTAGGGTGACGGTCAGAAGTACACTATATATGGACTAGGGTGACATAGGGCTCTGGTCAGAAGTACACTATATATGGACTAGGGTGACATAGGGCTCTGGGCAGAAGTTCACTACATATGGACTAGGGTGACATAGGGCTCTGGTCAGAAGTACACTATATATGGACTAGGGTGACATAGGGCTCTGGGCAGAAGTACACTACATAGGGACTAGGGTGACATAGGGCTCTGGGCAGAAGTACACTACATATGGACTAGGGTGACATAGGGCTCTGGGCACAAGTACACTACATAGGGACTAGGGTGACATAAGGCTCTGGTCAGAAGTACACTATATATGGACTATATGGACACCCCCCCCATCGAGCATATATATATATCCTATAGTGCTGGACACCCCCCCCATCGAGCATATCTATATTCTATAATGATGGACGCTGGACACCCCCTCCCTCCCATCGAGCACATCTATATCCTATAGTGCTGGACGCTGGACACCCCCCCCGAACGAGCACATCTATATATTATAGTGCTGGACACCCCCCCACATCAAGAATATATATATCCTATAGTGCTGGACACCCCCCCACATCAAGAATATATATATATATCCTATAGTGCTGGACACCCCCCCACATCAAGAATATATACAGTGGGGAGAACAAGTATTTGATACACTGCTGATTTTGCAGGTTTTCCTACTTACAAAGCATGTAGAGGTCTGTAATTTTTATCATAGGTACACTTCAACTGTGAGAGACGGAATCTAAAACAAAAATCCAGAAAATCACATTGTATGATTTTTAAGTAATTAATTTGCATTTTATTGCATGACATAAGTATTTGATCACCTACCAACCAGTAAGAATTCCTGCTCTCACAGACCTGTTAGTTTTTCTTTAAGAAGCCCTCCTGTTCCCCACTCATTACCTGTATTAACTGCACCTGTTTGAACTCGTTACCTGTATAAAAGACACTTGTCCACACACTCAATCAAACAGACTCCAACCTCTCCACAATGGCCAAGACCAGAGAGCTGTGTAAGGACATCAGGGGTAAAATTGTAGACCTGCACAAGGCTGGGATGGGCTACAGGACAATAGGCAAGCAGCTTGGTGAGAAGGCAACAACTGTTGGCGCAATTATTAGAAAATGGAAGAAGTTCAAGATGACGGACAATCACCCTCGGTCTGGAGCTCCATGCAAGATCTCACCACGTGGGGCATCAATGATCATGAGGAAGGTGAGGGATCAGCCCAGAACTACACAGCAGGAACTGGTCAATGACCTGAAGAGAGCTGGGACCACAGTCTCAAAGAAAACCATTAGTAACACACTACGCCGTCATGGATTAAAATCCTGCAGCGCACGCAAGGTCCCCTTGCTCAAGCCAGCGCATGTCCAGGCCCGTCTGAAGTTTACCAATGACCATCTGGATGATCCAGAGGAGGAATGGGAGAAGGTCATGTGGTCTGATGAGACAAAAATAGAGCTTTTTGGTCTAAACTCCACTCGCCGTGTTTGGAGGAAGAAGAAGGATGAGTAAAACCCCAAGAACACCATCACAACCGTGAAGCATGGAGGTGGAAACATAATTCTTTGGGGATGCTTTTCTGCAAAGGGGACAGGACGACTGCACCGTATTGAGGGGAGGATGGATGGGGCCATGTATCGTGAGATCTTGGCCAACAACCTCCTTCCCTCAGTAAGAGCATTGAAGATGGGTCGTGGCTGGGTCTTCCAGCATGACAACGACCCGAAACAGACAGCCAGGGCAACTAAGGAGTGGCTCCGTAAGAAGCATCTCAAGGTCCTGGAGTGGCCTAGCCAGTCTCCAGACCTGAACCCAATAGAAAATCTTTGGAGGGAGCTAAAAGTCCGTATTGCCCAGCGACAGCCCCAAAACTTGAAGGATCTGGAGAAGGTCTGTATGGAGGAGTGGGCCAAAATCCCTGCTGCAGTGTGTGCAAACCTGGTCAAGAACTACAGCAAACGTATGATCTCTGTAATTGCAAACAAAGGTTTCTGTACCAAATATTAAGTTCTGCTTTTCTGATGTATCAAATACTTATGTCATGCAATAAAATGCAAATTAATTACTTAAAAATCATACAATTTGATTTTCTGGATTTTTGTTTTAGATTCCGTCTCTCACAGTTGAAGTGTACCTATGATAAAAATTACAGACCTCTACATGCTTTGTAAGTAGGAAAACCTGCAAAAACTGCAGTGTATCAAATAATTGTTCTCCCCACTGTATATATATCCTATAGTGCTGGACACCCCCCCCCACATCAAGAATATATATATATATCCTATAGTGCTGGACACCCCCCCATATCAAGAATACATATATCCTATAGTGCTGGACACCCCCCCACATCAAGAATATATATCTATATCCTATAGTGCTGGACACCCCCCCACATCAAGAATATATATATATATCCTATAGTGCTGGACACCCCCCCACTGTACTATATCCTAGTGCTGGACCCCCCCCCCCCCCCATCGAGAATATCTATATATTATAGTGCTGGACACCCCCCCCACATCAAGAATATCTATATCCTAAAGTGCTGGACACCCCCCCCCATTGAGCATATCTACAGTACATCCTATAGTGCTGGACACCCCCCCACATTGAGCATGTCTATATCCTACAGTGCTGGACACACCCCCCCCCCCCCCCATTGAGCATATCTACAGTACATCCTATAGTGCTGGACACCCCCCCCCCCACACACACATTGAGCATATATATTGGTGTTCCCTCTTCAACGTATCCGTCATCCCACGTGTAAAGGAAGACTACAGACTAAGCACCTTAATAATCCTGTATACATTGACTGAACCTTATTACCCAGCTCTTTATGTGACCATGAAAAGAATGAAGGCAATTTCGAGAGTAGAGCAGAGACGTCAAAATGAGTGCGGCGGTAAATGTGCTCTAATCCGTCACTCACTCCACAATCAACCTGACTCTCTCTGTGAACTGAACGTTACTTTCTTGGAAGAGAAAACCTATTAGGATATAAGCCTACTGTACTATATATAGATGGCTGTAACCAAACAGAATGGGATACAGGCAAACTGTGCCCACATAGGCCTGCTGTATAAACTGTACATTTATAGAAATAGAATACTAAGACTAAGAATGTCTGTCTTAGCCAACTGGGATGTGACCATTCAACTCAATTCCCTTAGAGAATGTCTGTCTTAGCCAACTGGAATGAGACCATTCAACTCAATTCCCTTAGAGACTGTCTGTCTTAGCCAACTGGGATGGGACCATTCAACTCAATTCCCTTAGAGACAGTCTGTCTTAGCCAACTGGGATGGGACCATTCAACTCAATTCCCTTAGAGACAGTCTGTCTTAGCCAACTGGGATGGGACCATTCAACTCAATTCCCTTAGAGACTGTCTGTCTTAGCCAACTGGGATGGGACCATTCAACTCAATTCCCTTAGAGAATGTCTGTCTTAGCCAACTGGGATGGGACCATTCAACTCAATTCCCTTAGAGACTGTTTGTCTTAGCCAACTGGGATGTGGAGATTTGGTCATAGACTAGGCAAGGCCCTAACAGGTCTATACAGTACTATACATTGATATACATACAGAAGCCATGTCACTACTACACTGGTATATAGAGACCGTGATACTACACTGGTATATAGACACCATGACACTACACTGGTATATAGACACCATGATACTACACTGTTATATAGACACCATGATACTACACTGTTATATAGACACCATGATACTACACTGGTATATAGACACCATGACACTACACTGGTATATAGACACCATGATACTACACTGTTATATAGACACCATGATACTACACTGGTATATAGACACCATGATACTACACTGGTATATAGACACCATGATACTACACTGGTATATAGACACCATGATACTACACTGGTATATAGACACCATGATACTACACTGGTATATAGACACCATGACAATACACTGGTATATAGACACCATGACAATACACTGGTATATAGACACCATGACAATACACTGGTATATAGACACCATGACAATACACTGGTATATAGACACCATGACAATACACTGGTATATAGACACCATGACAATACACTGGTATATAGACACCATGATACTACACTGGTATATAGACACCATGATACTACACTGGTATATAGACACCATGATACTACACTGGCATATAGACACCATGACACTACACTGGTATATAGACAACATGATAATACACTGGTATATAGACACCATGATACTACACTGGTACATAGACACCATGATACTACACTGGTACATAGACACCATGATACTACACTGGTACATAGACACCATGACACTACACTGGTATATTGACACCATGACACTACACTGATATATAGACACCATGACACTACACTGATATATAGACACCATGATACTACACTGATATATAGACACCATGATACTACACTGGTATATAGACACCATGACACTACACTGATATATAGACACCATGACACTACACTGATATATAGACACCATGATACTACACTGATATATTGACACCATGATACTACACTGGTATATAGACACCATGATACTACACTGGTATATAGACACCTTGATACTACACTGGTATATAGACACCATGATACTGTATTTGTATCTGCGTTGTCCCCTTTGACAGAAAAAAAACTGAGTGGAACAGTGAGTCAACCCACTCAAACAGACCCCTCGCTAGGGAACCTACTTTTCCCACTCACACAGACCCCTCGCTAGGGAACCTACTTTCCCCACTCACACAGACCCCTCGCTAGGGATCCTACTTTCCCCACTCACACAGACCCCTAGCTAGGGAACCTACCTTCCCCACTCAAACAAACCCCTCGCTAGGGAACATACTTTCACCACTCACACAGACCCCTCTCTAGGGAACCTACCTTCCCCACTCACACAGACCCCTCGCTAGGGAACCTACCTTCCCCACTCACACAGACCCCTCGCTAGGGAACCTACTTTTTCCACTCACACAGACCCCTCGCTAGGGAACCTACTTTTTCCACTCACACAGACCCCTCGCTAGGGAACCTACTTTCCCCACTCTACTGTATACGATTGAGCTTGTCTCCATTGGAAACCAGCCTCCAAGCCAGCTGCCCTCACTCACTCTGCTCTTGGCTCGCAGATACAATTTACACCCTAACTAGACCAGTCACGTTGTGTGCGCGAGCGTTACAAAATACATTTACACATACGTGTTATTCAGTCATTTCATCCAAACTGCTCGCGTGCGTCAAACGAGTGTCTGCGTAGTCAGGCGCTCAAATAGAACTTGGTTCTATATGAGACACTCCACGCGCTGCAAGTCCCCTCCTTATTAGAAACCAGGAAGTTACAAACCCACATGGACGCTTGAAAGACAAAAACAAAAGAGAGATTAATGAAAGATAAGTAACTAAAAACTAACCGGGTTTCCCCTTTTTATCTGTGAATTAATCATTGGAGTAGAGAAACACAAGATGTCGTGTTTCATTAACAACATTAATAACATTAACATTAATACAAAGACCCTGTCATGTAAAATAACAACCTAATGTTCATCTCCCAGGACAAACTGCTAGCAACAGCTATCTAGCTTAATGTCCATGAATGTTTCACGTGTGTTTTCGACCTGCCTTGTATGTCTGTCTGTCTATAGAATACTGATCATAAAGGCATTGAGCTGGTGTGTGTGTGTGTCGTGTTGCCGCCTCTCCCTCCAACCCCAACAAATATATTATAAAATACATAGAATATACTGTTAAAAGGTGTTAACCGTGCTTCTACACCTCCATTGCTTGCTGTTTGGGGTTTTAGGCTGGGTTTCTGTACAGCACTTTGATATATTCGCTGATGTAAGAAGGGCTTTATAAATACATTTGATTGATTAAGCAGGTTTATAGAAAATACTGTTAAAGGTGTCAAGCAGGTTTATAGAATATACTGTTAAAGGTGTCAAGCAGGTTTATAGATAATACTGTTAAAGGTGTCAAGCAGGTTTATAGAATATACTGTTAAAGGTGTCAAGCAGGTTTATAGAATATACTGTTAAAGGTGTCAAGCAGGTTTACAGAATATACTGTTAAAGGTGTCAAGCAGGTTTATAGATAATACTGTTAATGGTGTCAAGCAGGTTTATAGATAATACTGTTAATGGTGTCAAACTCATTCCACGGAGGGTCGAGTGTCTGCAGGTTTTCACTCCTCCCTTCTACTTGATTGATGAACTAAGGTCACTAATTAGTAAGGATCTCCCCTCACCTGGTTGTCTTCGTTGAAAGAAAATGTAAAAAACAGCAGACTCTGCCCTCTGTGGAATTAGTTTGACACCCCTGGTGTTTAGGATTGACTCGAATTCAGGAGAGAGGACAAGACTTGAATGTAACAGAACGCAGCTCCCTAGCAACACTTAACTAGTTGCCTAGAACGCAGCTCCCTAGCAACTCCACAAGCACCCGCTGCCAATCAGCCTCAACTACTGTTTGCAACACTTAACTAGGTTTCTTGACCGCAGCTCCTCAAACAAGCTCCAGCTGCTACTAATCATTAATTAGACTCCACACGTTCTCAATTACCACTACCACCCTATTTAAACAAAATAGTCACTCCTCCTCTCTGTTTTGTATCGCATCTCTTCACCTTTATCTTCACCATAGCAGCCAAACTACCACGACCTGACGGTGAAGTCTACCTGATTATCTTCACCATAGCAGCCAAACTACCACGACCTGACGGTGAAGTCTACCTGATTATCTTCACCATAGCAGCCAAACTACCACGACCTGACGGTGAAGTCTACCTGATTATCTTCACCATAGCAGCCAAACTACCACGACCTGACGGTGAAGTCTACCTGATTATCTTCACCATAGCAGCCAAACTACCACGACCTGACGGTGAAGTCTACCTGATTATCTTCACCATAGCAGCCAAACTACCACGACCTGACGGTGAAGTCTACCTGATTATCTTCACCATAGCAGCCAAACTACCACGACCTGACGGTGAAGTCTACCTGATTATCTTCACCATAGCAGCCAAACTACCACGACCTGACGGTGAAGTCTACCTGATTATCTTCACCATAGCAGCCAAACTACCACGACCTGACGGTGAAGTCTACCTGATTATCTTCACCATAGCAGCCAAACTACCACGACCTGACGGTGAAGTCTACCTGATTATCTTCACCATAGCAGCCAAACTACCACGACCTGACGGTGAAGTCTACCTGATTATCTTCACCATAGCAGCCAAACTACCACGACCTGACGGTGAAGTCTACCTGATTATCTTCACCATAGCAGCCAAACTACCACGACCTGACGGTGAAGTCTACCTGATTATCTTCACCATAGCAGCCAAACTACCACGACCTGACGGTGAAGTCTACCTGATTATCTTCACCATAGCAGCCAAACTACCACGACCTGACGGTGAAGTCTACCTGATTATCTTCACCATAGCAGCCAAACTACCACGACCTGACGGTGAAGTCTACCTGATTATCTTCACCATAGCAGCCAAACTACCACGACCTGACGGTGAAGTCTACCTGATTATCTTCACCATAGCAGCCAAACTACCACGACCTGACGGTGAAGTCTACCTGATTATCTTCACCATAGCAGCCAAACTACCACGACCTGACGGTGAAGTCTACCTGATTATCTTCACCATAGCAGCCAAACTACCACGACCTGACGGTGAAGTCTACCTGATTATCTTCACCATAGCAGCCAAACTACCACGACCTGACGTGAAGTCTCGGTTCTCGTCACCACCAGTGGTGCACGTGATAGTTTTTGCGCCCTAGCACTGCAAAGCTGATTCAAATGATCAAAGCTTGATGATTAGTTGATAACTTGAATCAGCTGTGTAGTGTTAGGGCGCAAAAAACTAAAGGTTTGCCACTGGGGTCCTGAGGACTGAGTTTGGGGAACCCTGCTTTAGACTCAACCCCTCCGGACTTTAATGAGGACTTGATGTTAGAATGAGGATTCAGTGGAGAAATGAGAATGGACCGGATGCTTCATCTGCAGCCCTTGGCTTCATCCGGTCCTTTCTCATTTCTCCACTGAATCCTCATTCTAACATCCAGTCCTCATTAAAGTCCGGTATATCACATCATTGTTCCCTTTTTTGTTTCCAAAGCTCTTCTACACAAGCTTCCAACTGATTATCTTTTATTTTTTGCTCTAAAATAAAAGAGCTACCCAACCCTCTTGCAGGATTTGTTAACTCTTGAGGTCCCTCTGGTCTTGACCAATTTAGGTAAACCCTCCTTTTGTTTTAGTTCCCCCCCCTCCCATTGTTGGAATAACCTAAAAAAAAATCCTTGATTTCCCCAGGCAGTTTAGCACTCTGGTGTTGAATGAATTAATTGTGGATGGCAGTTATTTCGATTTGATTGTAGTAGATTATTTGTTGTAATTGTGGTGTTGAGGCTGTGCCTTGTGGTTATTTTTAATTTTATTACACTTTTTTACCCTGAATAAATAAAAGTTAATTCCATTTCCTCCATTTTTTTTTAACTAATGTAATGTCTGGTCTTTAAACGTGTGAATGTAATGATTACTCGGAGGAAAAAGGTGTAGATTCACACGCAGAGCACGGCAGGGGTTTATTTCGCCTTCGCAGAAGGCAGGAATCGTGGTCACAGGCAGGCAATGGTCAAACACATGTAGGAAAACAGGCAAGTGAATCAAAACTAGGACTGAAGGCTATAACTGGTTCTGACAAACGAGCTGGGAAAAGGCTTAGTAGAGTCAAAACGAACAATACCTCACAAAGGAACAAACAGAATGAACTGAACTAAATAAGGAGCTGATGAGACCAGGTGAGTAACTAACACAGGTGAAATCAATGAAGAAAAATGAAAGACAGGGCTACGTTCAAGAACACAAAGAAACAGGGCTACGTTCCAGAACACAAACAGGGCTGCGTTCCAGAACACAAAGAAACAGGGCTGCGTTCCAGAACACAAAGAAACAGGGCTGCGTTCCAGAACACAAAGAAACACGGCTACGTTCCAAAACAGAAAGAAACAGGGCTGCGTTCCAGAACACAAAGAAACAGGGCTGCGTTCCAGAACAGAAAGAAACAGGGCAAAGTTCCAGAACACAAAGAAACAGGACACAAGGTTGACTAAGAAAATAAATACAGAACCTTATAGTGAATAACAAGTAAATATACATGGGTAATAGGCTGTCACTAGAATATGCCGCAAATACATATATAAGAATGTGAAATGACAGGGTCCAAAATGGCACCCTATTTCTTATCTAGTGCCATTTTGACCAGAACACATAGTGCACTACCCTGTGTAGGGAATAGTGTGCCATCAACAGGGAGACAAGGAAGCATATAAATGAAACTAGTGAGTGAAATGTTATGTCTGCATGAAAGAGCCTAGCTGCAAAACATCAACCATTAAAAATGGAAGGGTTTGAACAGAATTGATCTTGCTGTGGTGTGCTGGTGATTTAGAGGCATTTTCACACGAATGAGAGGATAATAGCGCGCACACGCTAACACACACACACACACACACCATTTAAACATCGATCAAATGTGTTTTACGCACGGCCACTGCGCCCTGGCTGCATATGCGTCCCCCATCCCAGAGCGGAGCAGAGCAATCAGTCAATCAAAAATCAACGGACCAAATCAAGAACACGTTTCAGCCAATCAAACACCATAATCCTGGTGACGGCTCGTCGTTAGACGTTTGATCCAACTGACCCTTCTCCAATTAACTTGTGGTGATAACATAATTGCTTAGTCAACACAAACTGGAGATTGTTGTCTTAATTTTTGTTTAAGTAAGGTTTAGTATAGAGCAGGCCTAGCATAAAACAACAGGCATTTAGCCGTGGTGGATAACAGCGAGAGAGAGACATGTTTCCCACGTCAAAAAAGCCATTTGAATTGAACTGAGAGTGAGAGCATACAGACGTTCACATGGCGCAGAGAGAGAGAGTGTATTTTAGCTTGAAGCTGGTTACAAAGTATTTGGTGATCGCGCTCTATCCAGGGAGGATGAGACGGAGTCCACCTGGGTGGTCTTACTAGCGGAATCGTCACATCTGTGGCCCTCGTGCACTTCGCCTCGGATACACTCGAACCCATGTGATTAATTAGCGCTCCCGCCACTGCTTTCGGTGTAAACGTGAAAACCCGTGCGGCTCTACCGGACATACACTCGCGTTCATGGTCATGGAACATTTACGCACCAACGTAACAGCATTCATTTCAGTACTTACTGACCGAGGAACCGTTTCCCTCAGAACGGGATGAGCGTTTGGTTTTGATTGTCCTGCTTATCTTTCTCTTGTCGAATTAATTTGGTGTGTGTCGTTTTGTGGCCAAGAAAGACCCCCTTTCCTAACCCGCTGCGCAGCTATTCTTGTCCGCAACTTGTCCATCCGCTGTCAAGTTGACCCAGCTCTATTGACACCAGCCGGCAGCCTGCCGAGAGACCGACAGCAAGCTGCTGAGCAGAGCATGACTTGCCTTGGAACACGGTTAAATATAAAATAAATACATCGACCTAGACCCACTGCCTGTAACACAACCGTTTCTAAACGAAGACCTTTGCGTTTTTTAAGACAGGGGAAACCATTTGGAAGTCCGACTGCAGCGGTTCGTAAACGCAAAGGAACATCTGTAGCCTTTTATGTGGAAGCACCTGCTCTCACTTCTCTCTCTGCTCGTTTTAAAAACACAACAGTCTTACCTTGTCGTTGAGACGTTTGGGTTCGGCGGGGATTTAGACTCGTTTTCTTCGTTTGAATAAACACCAGTATTCCTCGGGTTGGTTCTCCACGTCGGTAAGGATGAGAAGAGAGAAATCCAGCGAGGAAGCAGGGTCGGTTATTTCCTCCGCCGCTCGCTGTCTGAGCTTCCCCTCTCTCTCTCTCTCTCTCTCTTCCTAACCGAAAGGGCACGCAGGGTTCCCTCCGTGTGCAGCTGGCGCGGGATTGGTTCACCGGAGTCCTAGCGGACCCTAAATTATAGGAGGGGCCAAGTCAAGTATAAGAGAATATTCATATTATGCAGCCGTATGCTGGATTTAATGATATGTTCTTCACTGTCCTGTATCACTAAAATAGGACTGAGCCTTTCACAGAATTGTGATGCTTGTCTGTAACATTGTTGGGACAATTACAGGGGAATATTAGGCAACATTCTGGATTGTATATTAGTCAATGTCCTATGTTTATACTTTATGGGTACAGGATAGTGAAGAACATAATCTACTGTTGGGTCCCTGTTATACTGTACCCATAGTCTACTGTTGAGTCCCTGTTGTACTGTACCCATAGTCTACTGTTGGGTCCCTGTTATACTGTACCCATAGTCTACTGTTGAGTCCCTGTTGTACTGTACCCATAGTCTACTGTTGGGTCCCTGTTATACTGTACCCATAGTCTACTGTTGAGTCCCTGTTATACTGTACCCATAGTCTACTGTTGGGTCCCTGTTATACTGTACCCATAGTCTACTGTTGGGTCCCTGTTATACTGTACCCATAGTCTACTGTTGGGTCCCTGTTATACTGTACCCATAGTCTACTGTTGGGTCACTGTTATACTGTACCCATAGTCTACTGTTGGGTCCCTGTTATACTGTACCCATAGTCTACTGTTGGGTCCCTGTTATACTGTACCCATAGTCTACTGTTGGGTCCCTGTTATACTGTACCCATAGTCTACTGTTGAGTCCCTGTTATACTGTACCCATAGTCTACTGTTGGGTCCCTGTTATACTGTACCCATAGTCTACTGTTGAGTCCCTGTTATACTGTACCCATAGTCTACTGTTGAGTCCCTGTTATACTGTACCCATAGTCTACTGTTGGGTCCCTGTTATACTGTACCCATAGTCTACTGTTGGGTCCCTGTTATACTGTACCCATAGTCTACTGTTGGGTCCCTGTTATACTGTACCCATAGTCTACTGTTGGGTCCCTGTTATACTGTACCCATAGTCTACTGTTGGGTCCCTGTTATACTGTACCCATAGTCTACTGTTGGGTCCCTGTTATACTGTACCCATAGTCTACTGTTGGGTCCCTGTTATACTGTACCCATAGTCTACTGTTGAGTCCCTGTTATACTGTACCCATAGTCTACTGTTGGGTCCCTGTTATACTGTACCCATAGTCTACTGTTGGGTCCCTGTTATACTGTACCCATAGTCTACTGTTGAGTCCCTGTTATACTGTACCCATAGTCTACTGTTGAGTCCCTGTTATACTGTACCCATAGTCTACTGTTGGCTCCCTGTCAGACTGTATAGGGGATGGCTCCCTGTCAGACTGTATAGGGGATGGCTCCCTGTCAGACTATATAGGGGATGGCTCCCTGTCGGACTGTATAGGGGATGGCTCCCTGTCAGACTGTATAGGGGATGGCTCCCTGTAGGACTGTATAGGGGATGGCTCCCTGTCGGACTGTATAGGGGATGGCTCCCTGTCGGACTGTATAGGGGATGGCTCCCTGTCGGACTGTATAGGGGATGGCTCCCTGTCGGACTGTATAGGGGATGGCTCCCTGTCAGACTGTATAGGGGATGGCTCCCTGTCAGACTGTATAGGGGATGGCTCCCTGTCAGACTGTATAGGGGATGGTTCCCTGTAGGACTGTTTAGGGGATGGCTCCCTGTCGGACTGTATAGGGGATGGCTCCCTGTCGGACTGTATAGGGGATGGCTCCCTGTCGGACTGTATAAGGGATGGCTCCCTGTCGGACTGTATAGGGGATGGCTCCCTGTAGGACTGTTTAGGGGATGGCTCCCTGTAGGACTGTTTAGGGGATGGCTCCCTGTCGGACTGTATAGGGGATGGCTCCCTGTCAGACTGTATAGGGGATGGCTCCCTGTCGGACTGTTTAGGGGATGGCTCCCTGTCGGACTGTATAGGGGATGGCTCCCTGTCGGACTGTATAGGGGATGGCTCCCTGTCGGACTGTATAGGGGATGGCTCCCTCTCGGACTGTATAGGAGATGGCTCCCTGTCGGACTGTATAGGGGATGGCTCCCTGTCGGACTGTATAGGGGATGGTTCCCTGTCGGACTGTATAGGGGATGGCTCCCTGTCAGACTGTATAGGGGATGGCTCCCTGTCAGACTGTATAGGGGATGGCTCCCTGTCAGACTGTATAGGGGATGGTTCCCTGTAGGACTGTTTAGGGGATGGCTCCCTGTCGGACTGTATAGGGGATGGCTCCCTGTCGGACTGTATAGGGGATGGCTCCCTGTCGGACTGTATAAGGGATGGCTCCCTGTCGGACTGTATAGGGGATGGCTCCCTGTAGGACTGTTTAGGGGATGGCTCCCTGTAGGACTGTTTAGGGGATGGCTCCCTGTAGGACTGTATAGGGGATGGCTCCCTGTCAGACTGTATAGGGGATGGCTCCCTGTCGGACTGTTTAGGGGATGGCTCCCTGTCGGACTGTATAGGGGATGGCTCCCTGTCGGACTGTATAGGGGATGGCTCCCTGTCGGACTGTATAGGGGATGGCTCCCTCTCGGACTGTATAGGAGATGGCTCCCTGTCGGACTGTATAGGGGATGGCTCCCTGTCGGACTGTATAGGGGATGGTTCCCTGTCGGACTGTATAGGGGATGGCTCCCTGTCGGACTGTATATGGGATGGTTCCCTGTAGGACTGTATAGGGGATGGCTCCCTGTCGGACTGTATAGGGGATGGCTCCCTCTCGGACTGTATAGGGGATGGTTCCCTGTAGGACTGTTTAGGGGATGGTTCCCTGTAGGACTGTTTAGGGGATGGCTCCCTGTCGGACTGTATAGGGGATGGCTCCCTGTCGGACTGTATAGGGGATGGCTCCCTGTCGGACTGTATAGGGGATGGCTCCCTCGTCAGGACTGTATAGGGGATGGCTCCCTGTCAGGACTGTATAGGGGATGGCTCCCTCGTCGGACTGTATAGGGGATGGCTCCCTGTCGGACTGTATAGGAGATGGCTCCCTGTCGGACTGTATAGTGGATGGCTCCCTCTCGGACTGTATAGGGGATGGTTCCCTGTAGGACTGTATAGGGGATGGCTCCCTGTCGGACTGTATAGGGGATGGTTCCCTGTCGGACTGTATAGGAGATGGCTCCCTCTCGGACTGTATAGGGGATGGCTCCCTGTCGGACTGTATAGGGGATGGTTCCCTGTAGGACTGTATAGGGGATGGTTCCCTGTAGGACTGTATAGGGGATGGCTCCCTGTCGGACTGTTTAGGGGATGGCTCCCTGTCAGACTGTATAGGGGATGGCTCCCTGTAGGACTGTTTAGGGGATGGCTCCCTGTCGGACTGTATAGGGGATGGCTCCCTGTCGGACTGTATAGGGGATGGCTCCCTGTCGGACTGTTTAGGGGATGGCTCCCTGTCGGACTGTTTAGGGGATGGTTCCCTGTAGGATCGGACTGTATAGGGGATGGCTCCCTGTAGGACTGTATAGGGGATGGCTCCCTGTCGGACTGTATAGGGGATGGCTCCCTGTGACTTATGGGGATGGCTCCCTGTCAGACTGTATAGGGGATGGCTCCCTGTCCAGGTTATGGTTCTGTAGGACTGTTTAGGGGATGGCTCCCTGTCGGACTGTATAGGGGATGGCTCCCTGTCAGACTGTATAGGGGATGGCTCCCTGTAGGACTGTATAGGGGATGGCTCCCTGTCGGACTGTATAGGGGATGGCTCCCTGTAGGACTGTATAGGGGATGGTTCCCTGTAGGACTGTATAGGGGATGGTTCCCTGTAGGACTGTATAGGGGATGGCTCCCTGTCGGACTGTATAGGGGATGGCTCCCTGTCAGACTGTATAGGGGATGGCTCCCTGTCAGACTGTATAGGGGTTGGCTTTCACTGATTGCCCTGCATTTCTGTAACGTGTTTAGCACTAAAATATTTGATGTGATTTATAAGTCATTCTAACGGGATCATACCTGCTCATGACAAGTCTTACAACACATTATAATTGGATCATGAATTAAACCAGCAGGCTTCAAGGAAGGTGTTATAAAGTATTCTATTATTTTCTATGATTCTAAAAAGTTATATTTAGTTCTATTCTGTTATGATCTGCTGTATCCAACCCAGTGCCTCCTTGACAGCTTTGAGGACGGTTTGATTAGGTGAATTATATCCAGTTGTCAATCAGTTACACATTCTGTCCTCTTCAGGACACTTGACTGACGTGTCCGCTATGATTGGCTAGTAATACAGCGAGACCAATCAGGAGAGGGCACTGTAGAAGATAATAGGATTCTATCTGAGGATGTGGATTAAGGAATATGGAGAGAGGGCTAGGGCCAACGATCCTCATCAACACGCTGAGTGGAAATCAAAGTTTGTCTCTGTCTCCTCTCACTCTGTATCTCTCTCTGTATCTCTCTCTGTATCTCTCTCTGTCTCCTCTCTACTGTCTCCCCTCTCTCTGTTTCTCTCTCTCTCTCTTTCGGTCTCCTCTCTCTCTGTATCTCTCTCTCTTTCGGTCTCCTCTCTCTCTGTATCTCTCTCTGTCTCCTCTCTACTGTCTCCCCTCTCTCTGTTTCTCTCTCTCTTTCGGTCTCCTCTCTCTCTGTATCTCTCTCTGTCTCCTCTCTACTGTCTCCCCTCTCTCTGTTTCTCTCTCTCTTTCGGTCTCCTCTCTCTCTGTATCTCTCTCTGTCTCCTCTCTACTGTCTCCCCTCTCTCTGTTTCTCTCTCTCTTTCGGTCTCCTCTCTCTCTGTATCTCTCTCTGTCTCCTCTCTACTGTCTCCCCTCTCTCTGTTTCTCTCTCTCTTTCGGTCTCCTCTCTCTCTGTATCTCTCTCTGTCTCCTCTCTACTGTCTCCCCTCTCTCTGTTTCTCTCTCTCTCTCTTTCGGTCTCCTCTCTCTCTGTATCTCTCTCTGTCTCCTCTCTACTGTCTCCCCTCTCTCTGTTTCTCTCTCTCTCTCTTTCGGTCTCCTCTCTCTCTGTATCTCTCTCTCTTTCGGTCTCCTCTCTCTCTGTATCTCTCTCTGTCTCCTCTCTACTGTCTCCCCTCTCTCTGTTTCTCTCTCTCTCTCTTTCGGTCTCCTCTCTCTCTGTATCTCTCTCGGTCTCTGTCTCCTCACTCAGTAGAGAGGAGACAGAGAGAGATACAGAGTGAGGAGACAGAGACCGAGAGAGTTACAGAGAGAGAGGAGACCGAAAGAGAGAGAGAGAAACAGAGAGAGGGGAGACAGTAGAGAGGAGACAGACAGAGATACAGTATCCCCTCTCTCTGTATCTCTCTCTCTCTTTCGGTCTCCTCTCTCTCTGTATCTCTCTCGGTCTCTGTCTCGTTACTCTGTATCTCTCTCTATCTCCTCTCTACTGTCTCCCCTCTCTCTGTTTCTCTCTCTTTCTTTCGGTCTCCTCTCTCTCTGTATCTCTCTCGGTCTCTGTCTCGTTACTCTGCATCTCTCTCTGTCTCCTCTCTACTGTCTCATCTCTCTGTATCAATTCAATTCAGGGGTCTTTATTGGCATGGAAAACATATGTTAACATTGCCAAAACAAATGAAATAGATAATTAACAAAAGTGAAATAAACAATAAAAATGAACAGTAAATATTACACTCACAGAAGTTCCAAAAGAAGACATTTCAAATGTCATATTATGTATATATACAGTATTGTAACGATGTGCAAATGGTTAAAGTACAAAAGGGAAAATAAATAAGCATAAATATTGGTTGTATTTACAATGGTGTTTGTTCTTCACTGGTTGCCCTTTTCTGGTGGCAACAGGTCACAAATCTTGCTGCTGTGATGGCACACTGTGGTATTTCACCCAGTAGATATGGGAGTTTATCAAGTTTGGGTCAGTCACAGTGGTCAGGTATTCTGCCACTGTGTACTCTCTGTTTAGGGCCAAATAGCATTCTAGTTTGGTCAGTTTTTTTGTTAATTCTTTCCAATGTGTCAAGTAATTATCTTTTTGTTTTCTCATGATTTGGATGGGTCTAACTGTGTTGCTGTCCTGGGGCTCTGTGGGGTCTGTTTGCTTATGGGGCTCTTATCCAGGTTAATCTCTCCATAGGTGATGGCTTTGTTATGGAAGGTTTGGCAATCGCTTCCTTTTAGGTGGTTGTAGAATTTAACGGCTCTTTTCTGGATTTTGATAATTAGCGGGAATTGGCCTAATTCTGCTCTGCATGCATTATTTGGTGTTTTACGTTGTACACGGAGGATATTTTTGCAGCATTTTGCATGTAGAGTCTCAATTTGGTGTTTGTCCCATTTTGTGAATTCTTGGTTGGTGAGCGGACCCCAGACCTCACAACCATAAAGGGAAATGGGTTCTATAACTGATTCATGTATTTTTTTTGCCAGATCCTAATTGGTATGTAATTTTCTGTTCCTGTATCTTGCTCAATCTCCTCTCTCTCTGTCTCTTCTCTATGTATCTCTAACTCTGTATCTCTCTTTTTGTATCTCTCTCTGAAACTCTCTGTCTCCTCTCTGTATCTCTCTCTGAAACTCTCTGTATCTCTCTCTGAAACTCTCTGTCTCCTCTCTGTATCTCTCTCTGAAACTCTCTGTCTCCTCTCTGTATCTCTCTATCTTTCTTTCTCTCTCTGTCTCCTCTCTCTCTGTTATTCATATATATCTCTCTCTCTCTCTGTATCTCCCACTGTAACTCTCTTTATCTCTCAATATTGTGTTCAGCCCACATAATAGACCCAGTATCCTAAACCATGAGATGTAATATAATAGACCCAGTATCCTAAACCATGATGTAATATAACAGACCCAGTATCCTAAACCATGAGATGTAATATAGTAGACCCAGTATCCTAAACCATGAGGTGTAATATAATAGACCCAGTATCCTAAACCATGAGACATAATAGACCCAGTATCCTAAACCATGAGATGTAATATAATAGACCCAGTATCCTAAACCATGATGTAATATAACAGACCCAGTATCCTAAACCATGAGATGTAATATAGTAGACCCAGTATCCTAAACCATGAGGTGTAATATAATAGACCCAGTATCCTAAACCATGAGATGTAATATAATAGACCCAGTATCCTAAACCATGAGGTGTAATATAATAGACCCAGTATCCTAAACCATGAGATGTAATATAATAGACCCAGTATCCTAAACCATGAGATGTAATATAACAGACCCAGTATCCTAAACCATGAGGTGTAATATAATAGACCCAGTATCCTAAACCATGAGGTGTAATATAATAGACCCAGTATCCTAAACCATGATGTAATATAATAGACCCAGTATCCTAAACCATGAGGTGTAATATAACAGACCCAGTATCCTAAACCATGAGGTGTAATATAATAGACCCAGTATCCTAAACCATGAGATGTAATATAATAGACCCAGTATCCTAAACCATGAGGTGTAATATAACAGACCCAGTATCCTAAACCATGAGGTGTAATATAATAGACCCAGTATCCTAAACCATGAGGTGTAATATAATAGACCCAGTATCCTAAACCATGATGTAATATAACAGACCCAGTATCCTAAACCATGAGGTGTAATATAATAGACCCAGTATCCTAAACCATGAGATGTAATATAATAGACCCAGTATCCTAAACCATGAGATGTAATATAATAGACCCAGTATCCTAAACCATGAGATGTAATATAATAGACCCAGTATCCTAAACCATGATGTAATATAATAGACCCAGTATCCTAAACCATGATGTAATATAGTAGACCCAGTATCCTAAACCATGAGATGTAATATAGTAGACCCAGTATCCTAAACCATGAGATGTAATATAACAGACCCAGTATCCTAAACCATGATGTAATATAATAGACCCAGTATCCTAAACCATGATGTAATATAATAGACCCAGTATCCTAAACCATGAGATGTAATATAACAGACCCAGTATCCTAAACCATGAGGTGTAATATAATAGACCCAGTATCCTAAACCATGATGTAATATAATAGACCCAGTATTCTAAACCATGAGATGTAATATAACAGACCCAGTATCCTAAACCATGAGGTGTAATATAATAGACCCAGTATCCTAAACCATGAGGTGTAATATAATAGACCCAGTATCCTAAACCATGATGTAATATAATAGACCCAGTATCCTAAACCATGAGATGTAATATAATAGACCCAGTATCCTAAACCATGAGATGTAATATAATAGACCCAGTATCCTAAACCATGAGGTGTAATATAATAGACCCAGTATCCTAAACCATGATGTAATATAACAGACCCAGTATCCTAAACCATGAGATGTAATATAATAGACCCAGTATCCTAAACCATGAGGTGTAATATAATAGAC
Source organism: Salvelinus alpinus (assembly GCF_045679555.1). Taxonomy (NCBI): domain Eukaryota; kingdom Metazoa; phylum Chordata; class Actinopteri; order Salmoniformes; family Salmonidae; genus Salvelinus; species Salvelinus alpinus. The sequence goes on along the minus strand of NC_092114.1, from coordinate 10,942,799 downwards.
CCAGTATCCTAAACCATGTAGATCCAGTATCCTAAACCATGAGGTGTAATATAATAGACCCAGTATCCTAAACCATGAGGTGTAATATAATAGACCCAGTATCCTAAACCATGATGTAATATAATAGACCCAGTATCCTAAACCATGAGGTGTAATATAACAGACCCAGTATCCTAAACCATGAGATGTAATATAATAGACACAGTATCCTAAACCATGAGATGTAATATAATAGACCCAGTATCCTAAACCATGTAGACCCAGTATCCTAAACCATGATGTAATATAACAGACCCAGTATCCTAAACCATGAGGTGTAATATAATAGACCCAGTATCCTAAACCATGAGATGTAATATAATAGACCCAGTATCCTAAACCATGAGGTGTAATATAATAGACCCAGTATCCTAAACCATGTAGATCCAGTATCCTAAACCATGAGGTGTAATATAATAGACCCAGTATCCTAAACCATGAGATGTAATATAATAGACACAGTATCCTAAACCATGAGATGTAATATAACAGACCCAGTATCCTAAACCATGAGGTGTAATATAATAGACCCAGTATCCTAAACCATGAGATGTAATATAATAGACCCAGTATCCTAAACCATGAGGTGTAATATAATAGACCCAGTATCCTAAACCATGTAGATCCAGTATCCTAAACCATGAGGTGTAATATAATAGACCCAGTATCCTAAACCATGAGATGTAATATAACAGACCCAGTATCCTAAACCATGTAGACCCAGTATCCTAAACCATGTAGATCCAGTATCCTAAACCATGAGGTGTAATATAATAGACCCAGTATCCTAAACCATGAGGTGTAATATAATAGACCCAGTATCCTAAACCATGTAGATCCAGTATCCTAAACCATGAGGTGTAATATAATAGACCCAGTATCCTAAACCATGAGGTGTAATATAATAGACACAGTATCCTAAACCATGAGATGTAATATAACAGACCCAGTATCCTAAACCATGTAGATCCAGTATCCTAAACCAAGAGGTGTAATATAATAGACCCAGTATCCTAAACCATGAGATGTAATATAACAGACCCAGTATCCTAAACCATGTAGATCCAGTATCCTAAACCAAGAGGTGTAATATAATAGACCCAGTATCCTAAACCATGAGATGTAATATAATAGACCAAGTATCCTAAACCATGAGGTGTAATATAACAGACCCAGTATCCTAAACCATGAGGTGTAATATAACAGACCCAGTATCCTAAACCATGAGATGTAATATAATAGACCCAGTATCCTAAACCATGAGATGTAATATAATAGACCCAGTATCCTAAACCATGAGATGTAATATAATAGACCCAGTATCCTAAACCATGAGATGTAATATAATAGACCCAGTATCCTAAACCATGAGGTGTAATATAACAGACCCAGTATCCTAAACCATGAGATGTAATATAATAGACCCAGTATCCTAAACCATGAGATGTAATATAACAGACCCAGTATCCTAAACCATGAGGTGTAATATAATAGACCCAGTATCCTAAACCATGAGGTGTAATATAATAGACCCAGTATCCTAAACCATGAGATGTAATATAATAGACCCAGTATCCTAAACCATGAGGTGTAATATAATAGACCCAGTATCCTAAACCATGTAGATCCAGTATCCTAAACCATGAGGTGTAATATAATAGACCCAGTATCCTAAACCATGAGGTGTAATATAGTAGACCCAGTATCCTAAACCATGAGGTGTAATATAATAGACCCAGTATCCTAAACCATGAGATGTAATATAACAGACCCAGTATCCTAAACCATGATGTAATATAATAGACCCAGTATCCTAAACCATGAGATGTAATATAATAGACCCAGTATCCTAAACCATGAGGTGTAATATAATAGACCCAGTATCCTAAACCATTTAGATCCAGTATCCTAAACCATGAGGTGTAATATAATAGACCCAGTATCCTAAACCATGAGATGTAATATAATAGACCCAGTATCCTAAACCATGAGATGTAATATAACAGACCCAGTATCCTAAACCATGTAGATCCAGTATCCTAAACCATGAGGTGTAATATAATAGATCCAGTATCCTAAACCATGAGGTGTAATATAATAGACCCAGTATCCTAAACCATGAGATGTAATATAATAGACCCAGTATCCTAAACCATGAGATGTAATATAACAGACCCAGTATCCTAAACCATGAGGTGTAATATAATAGACCCAGTATCCTAAACCATGAGGTGTAATATAATAGACCCAGTATCCTAAACCATGTAGATCCAGTATCCTAAACCATGAGGTGTAATATAATAGACCCAGTATCCTAAACCATGAGGTGTAATATAATAGACACAGTATCCTAAACCATGAGATGTAATATAACAGACCCAGTATCCTAAACCATGTAGATCCAGTATCCTAAACCAAGAGGTGTAATATAATAGACCCAGTATCCTAAACCATGAGATGTAATATAATAGACCAAGTACCCTAAACCATGAGGTGTAATATAACAGACCCAGTATCCTAAACCATGAGGTGTAATATAACAGACCCAGTATCCTAAACCATGAGATGTAATATAATAGACCCAGTATCCTAAACCATGAGATGTAATATAATAGACCCAGTATCCTAAACCATGAGATGTAATATAATAGACCCAGTATCCTAAACCATGAGATGTAATATAATAGACCCAGTATCCTAAACCATGAGGTGTAATATAACAGACCCAGTATCCTAAACCATGAGATGTAATATAATAGACCCAGTATCCTAAACCATGAGATGTAATATAACAGACCCAGTATCCTAAACCATGAGGTGTAATATAATAGACCCAGTATCCTAAACCATGAGGTGTAATATAATAGACCCAGTATCCTAAACCATGAGATGTAATATAATAGACCCAGTATCCTAAACCATGAGGTGTAATATAATAGACCCAGTATCCTAAACCATGTAGATCCAGTATCCTAAACCATGAGGTGTAATATAATAGACCCAGTATCCTAAACCATGAGGTGTAATATAGTAGACCCAGTATCCTAAACCATGAGGTGTAATATAATAGACCCAGTATCCTAAACCATGAGATGTAATATAACAGACCCAGTATCCTAAACCATGATGTAATATAATAGACCCAGTATCCTAAACCATGAGATGTAATATAATAGACCCAGTATCCTAAACCATGAGGTGTAATATAATAGACCCAGTATCCTAAACCATGTAGATCCAGTATCCTAAACCATGAGGTGTAATATAATAGACCCAGTATCCTAAACCATGAGATGTAATATAATAGACCCAGTATCCTAAACCATGAGATGTAATATAACAGACCCAGTATCCTAAACCATGAGATGTAATATAATAGACCCAGTATCCTAAACCATGAGATGTAATATAATAGACCCGGTATCCTAAACCATGATGTAATATAATAGACCCAGTATCCTAAACCATGATGTAATATAACAGACCCAGTATCCTAAAGCATGAGATGTAATATAATAGACCCAGTATCCTAAACCATGATGTAATATAATAGACCCAGTATCCTAAACCATGATGTAATATAATAGACCCAGTATCCTAAACCATGAGGTGTAATATAATAGACCCAGTATCCTAAACCATGATGTAATATAATAGACCCAGTATCCTAAACCATGAGGTGTAATATAATAGACCCAGTATCCTAAACCATGATGTAATATAATAGACCCAGTATCCTAAACCATGACGTGTAATATAACAGACCCAGTATCCTAAAGCATGAGATGTAATATAATAGACCCAGTATCCTAAACCATGATGTAATATAATAGACCCAGTATCCTAAACCATGATGTAATATAACAGACCCAGTATCCTAAACCATGAGGTGTAATATAATAGACCCAGTATCCTAAACCATGAGATGTAATATAATAGACCCAGTATCCTAAACCATGAGATGTAATATAATAGACCCAGTATCCTAAACCATGAGATGTAATATAATAGACCCAGTATCCTAAACCATGAGGTGTAATATAACAGACCCAGTATCCTAAACCATGATGTAATATAATAGACCCAGTATCCTAAACCATGAGATGTAATATAGTAGACCCAGTATCCTAAACCATGAGATGTAATATAACAGACCCAGTATCCTAAACCATGATGTAATATAATAGACCCAGTATCCTAAACCGTGATGTAATATAATAGACCCAGTATCCTAAACCATGAGATGTAATATAACAGACCCAGTATCCTAAACCATGAGGTGTAATATAATAGACCCAGTATCCTAAACCATGATGTAATATAATAGACCCAGTATCCTAAACCATGAGATGTAATATAACAGACCCAGTATCCTAAACCATGAGGTGTAATATAATAGACCCAGTATCCTAAACCATGAGGTGTAATATAATAGACCCAGTATCCTAAACCATGATGTAATATAATAGACCCAGTATCCTAAACCATGAGATGTAATATAATAGACCCAGTATCCTAAACCATGAGATGTAATATAATAGACCCAGTATCCTAAACCATGAGGTGTAATATAATAGACCCAGTATCCTAAACCATTATGTAATATAACAGACCCAGTATCCTAAACCATGAGATGTAATATAATAGACCCAGTATCCTAAACCATGAGGTGTAATATAATAGACCCAGTATCCTAAACCATGTAGATCCAGTATCCTAAACCATGAGGTGTAATATAATAGACCCAGTATCCTAAACCATGAGGTGTAATATAATAGACCCAGTATCCTAAACCATGATGTAATATAATAGACCCAGTATCCTAAACCATGAGGTGTAATATAACAGACCCAGTATCCTAAACCATGAGATGTAATATAATAGACACAGTATCCTAAACCATGAGATGTAATATAATAGACCCAGTATCCTAAACCATGTAGACCAAGTATCCTAAACCATGATGTAATATAACAGACCCAGTATCCTAAACCATGAGGTGTAATATAATAGACCCAGTATCCTAAACCATGAGATGTAATATAATAGACCCAGTATCCTAAACCATGAGGTGTAATATAATAGACCCAGTATCCTAAACCATGTAGATCCAGTATCCTAAACCATGAGGTGTAATATAATAGACCCAGTATCCTAAACCATGAGGTGTAATATAATAGACACAGTATCCTAAACCATGAGATGTAATATAACAGACCCAGTATCCTAAACCATGAGGTGTAATATAATAGACCCAGTATCCTAAACCATGAGATGTAATATAATAGACCCAGTATCCTAAACCATGAGGTGTAATATAATAGACCCAGTATCCTAAACCATGTAGATCCAGTATCCTAAACCATGAGGTGTAATATAATAGACCCAGTATCCTAAACCATGAGATGTAATATAACAGACCCAGTATCCTAAACCATGTAGACCCATTATCCTAAACCATGTAGATCCAGTATCCTAAACCATGAGGTGTAATATAATAGACCCAGTATCCTAAACCATGAGGTGTAATATAATAGACCCAGTATCCTAAACCATGTAGATCCAGTATCCTAAACCATGAGGTGTAATATAATAGACCCAGTATCCTAAACCATGAGGTGTAATATAATAGACACAGTATCCTAAACCATGAGATGTAATATAACAGACCCAGTATCCTAAACCATAAAGATCCAGTATCCTAAACCATGAGGTGTAATATAATAGACCCAGTATCCTAAACCATGAGATGTAATATAATAGACCAAGTATCCTAAACCATGAGGTGTAATATAACAGACCCAGTATCCTAAACCATGAGGTGTAATATAACAGACCCAGTATCCTAAACCATGAGATGTAATATAATAGACCCAGTATCCTAAACCATGAGATGTAATATAATAGACCCAGTATCCTAAACCATGAGATGTAATATAATAGACCCAGTATCCTAAACCATGAGATGTAATATAATAGACCCAGTATCGTAAACCATGAGGTGTAATATAACAGACCCAGTATCCTAAACCATGAGATGTAATATAATAGACCCAGTATCCTAAACCATGAGATGTAATATAACAGACCCAGTATCCTAAACCATGAGGTGTAATATAATAGACCCAGTATCCTAAACCATGAGGTGTAATATAATAGACCCAGTATCCTAAACCATGAGATGTAATATAATAGACCCATTATCCTAAACCATGAGGTGTAATATAATAGACCCAGTATCCTAAACCATGTAGATCCAGTATCCTAAACCATGAGGTGTAATATAATAGACCCAGCATCCTAAACCATGAGGTGTAATATAGTAGACCCAGTATCCTAAACCATGAGGTGTAATATAATAGACCCAGTATCCTAAACCATGAGATGTAATATAACAGACCCAGTATCCTAAACCATGATGTAATATAATAGACCCAGTATCCTAAACCATGAGATGTAATATAATAGACCCAGTATCCTAAACCATGAGGTGTAATATAATAGACCCAGTATCCTAAACCATGTAGATCCAGTATCCTAAACCATGAGGTGTAATATAATAGACCCAGTATCCTAAACCATGAGGTGTAATATAATAGACCCAGTATCCTAAACCATGATGTAATATAATAGACCCAGTATCCTAAACCATGAGATGTAATATAATAGACCCAGTATCCTAAACCATGAGATGTAATATAATAGACCCGGTATCCTAAACCATGATGTAATATAATAGACCCAGTATCCTAAACCATGATGTAATATAACAGACCCAGTATCCTAAAGCATGAGATGTAATATAATAGACCCAGTATCCTAAACCATGATGTAATATAATAGACCCAGTATCCTAAACCATGATGTAATATAATAGACCCAGTATCCTAAACCATGAGATGTAATATAATAGACCCAGTATCCTAAACCATGATGTAATATAATAGACCCAGTATCCTAAACCATGATGTAATATAATAGACCCAGTATCCTAAACCATGATGTAATATAATAGACCCAGTATCCTAAACCATGAGGTGTAATATAACAGACCCAGTATCCTAAAGCATGAGATGTAATATAATAGACCCAGTATCCTAAACAATGATGTAATATAATAGACCCAGTATCCTAAACCATGATGTAATATAATAGACCCAGTATCCTAAACCATGATGTAATATAATAGACCCAGTATCCTAAAGCATGAGATGTAATATAACAGACCCAGTATCCTAAACCATGAGGTGTAATATAATAGACCCAGTATCCTAAACCATGAGATGTAATATAATAGACCCAGTATCCTAAACCATGAGATGTAATATAATAGACCCAGTATCCTAAACAATGAGGTGTAATATAATAGACCCAGTATCCTAAACCATGAGATGTAATATAATAGACCCAGTATCCTAAACCATGAGGTGTAATATAATAGACCCAGTATCCTAAACCATGATGTAATATAACAGACCCAGTATCCTAAACCATGAGATGTCATATAATAGACCCAGTATCCTAAACCACGAGGTGTAATATAATAGACCCAGTATCCTAAACCATGAGATGTAATATAACAGACCCAGTATCCTAAACCATGATGTAATATAATAGACCCAGTATCCTAAACCATGAGATGTAATATAATAGACCCAGTATCCTAAACCATGATGTAATATAATAGACCTAGTATCCTAAACCATGAGGTGTAATATAAGACCCAGTATCCTAAACCATGATGTAATATAATAGACCTAGTATCCTAAACCATGAGGTGTAATATAATAGACCCAGTATCCTAAACCATGAGATGTAATATAATAGACCCAGTATCCTAAACCATGAGATGTAATATAATAGACCCAGTATCCTAAACCATGAGATGTAATATAATAGACCCAGTATCCTAAACCATGAGGTGTAATATAACAGACCCAGTATCCTAAACCATGAGATGTAATATAATAGACCCAGTATCCTAAACCATGAGATGTAATATAATAGACCCAGTATCCTAAACCATGAGGTGTAATATAACAGACCCAGTATCCTAAACCATGAGATGTAATATAATAGACCCAGTATCCTAAACCATGAGGTGTAATATAATAGACCCAGTATCCTAAACCATGATGTAATATAACAGACCCAGTATCCTAAACCATGAGGTGTAATATAATAGACCCAGTATCCTAAACCATGATGTAATATAATAGACCCAGTATCCTAAACCATGAGGTGTAATATAATAGACCCAGTATCCTAAACCATGATGTCATATAATAGACCTAGTATCCTAAACCATGATGTAATATAATAGACCCAGTATCCTAAACAATGAGGTGTAATATAATAGACCCAGTATCCTAAACCATGAGATGTAATATAATAGACCCAGTATCCTAAACCATGAGATGTAATATAATAGACCTAGTATCCTAAACCATGAGATGTAATATAATAGACCTAGTATCCTAAACCATGATGTAATATAATAGACCCAGTATCCTAAACCATGAGATGTAATATAATAGACCTAGTATCCTAAACCATGATGTAATATAATAGACCCAGTATCCTAAACCATGATGTAATATAATAGACCCAGTATCCTAAACCATGATGTAATATAATAGACCCAGTATCCTAAACCATGAGATGTAATATAATAGACCTAGTATCCTAAACCATGATGTAATATAATAGACCTAGTATCCTAAACCATGATGTAATATAATAGACCCAGTATCCTAAACCATGATGTAATATAATAGACCTAGTATCCTAAACCATGAGATGTAATATAATAGACCTAGTATCCTAAACCATGAGATGTAATATAATAGACCTAGTATCCTAAACCATGATGTAATATAATAGACCTAGTATCCTAAACCATGAGGTGTAATATAATAGACCCAGTATCCTAAACCATGATGTAATATAATAGACCCAGTATCCTAAACCATGAGATGTAATATAATAGACCTAGTATCCTAAACCATGATGTAATATAATAGACCTAGTATCCTAAACCATGATGTAATATAATAGACCCAGTATCCTAAACCATGATGTAATATAATAGACCTAGTATCCTAAACCATGATGTAATATAACAGACCCAGTATCCTAAACCATATAGACCCAGTATCCTAAACCATGATGTAATATAATAGACCTAGTATCCTAAACCATGATGTAATATAACAGACCCAGTATCCTAAACCATATAGACCCAGTATCCTAAACCATGAGGTGTAATATAATAGACCCAGTATCCTAAACCATGATGTAATATAATAGACCCAGTATCCTAAACCATGATGTAATATAATAGACCCAGTATCCTAAACCATGAGATGTAATATAATAGACCTAGTATCCTAAACCATGATGTAATATAATAGACCTAGTATCCTAAACCATGATGTAATATAATAGACCCAGTATCCTAAACCATGATGTAATATAATAGACCCAGTATCCTAAACCATGATGTAATATAATAGACCCAGTATCCTAAACCATGAGATGTAATATAATAGACCTAGTATCCTAAACCATGATGTAATATAATAGACCTAGTATCCTAAACCATGATGTAATATAATAGACCCAGTATCCTAAACCATGATGTAATATAATAGACCTAGTATCCTAAACCATGATGTAATATAACAGACCCAGTATCCTAAACCATATAGACCCAGTATCCTAAACCATGATGTAATATAATAGACCTAGTATCCTAAACCATGATGTAATATAACAGACCCAGTATCCTAAACCATATAGACCCAGTATCCTAAACCATGAGGTGTAATATAATAGACCCAGTATCCTAAACCATGATGTAATATAATAGACCCAGTATCCTAAACCATGAGATGTAATATAATAGACCCAGTATCCTAAACCATGAGATGTAATATAATAGACCCAGTATCCTAAACCATATAGACCCAGTATCCTAAACCATGAGATGTAATATAACAGACCCAGTATCCTAAACCATGAGGTGTAATATAATAGACCCAGTATCCTAAACCATGAGATGTAATATAATAGACCCAGTATCCTAAACCATGAGATGTAATATAATAGACCCAGTATCCTAAACCATGAGATGTAATATAATAGACCCAGTATCCTAAACCATATAGACCCAGTATCCTAAACCATGAGATGTAATATAACAGACCCAGTATCCTAAACCATAAGGCGTAATATAATAGACCCAGTATCCTAAACCATGAGATGTAATATAATAGACCCAGTATCCTAAACCATGAGATGTAATATAATAGACCCAGTATCCTAAACCATGATGTAATATAATAGACCCAGTATCCTAAACCATTATGTAATATAATAGACCCAGTATCCTAAACCATGAGGTGTAATATAATAGACCTAGTATCCTAAACCATGATGTAATATAATAGACCCAGTATCCTAAACCATGAGGTGTAATATAATAGACCCAGTATCCTAAACCATGAGATGTACAACTGGCAACAGATATGAAAGATAGAGGTGTTTTTAAATCTGAAACATGCTCTCCCTGCCCTGGACGGATGATCCCAGCCAAAGTTTCTGATTTGGCTCGGGGATTGTGTAATAGCTAGCTTCGCTGTGCTGCTGTGTTGTGTTCCTGGATTCAAGGAAAGACTAACTTTATCTGCAGCCAGGACTGCTTCTGCCCAATTAGACCACGCTCCATGAAATGCTCTGTACACTCTATACCCTCTATACCCCTCTATATACTCCTCTGTACACTCTATATCCTCTATACCCCTCTATATACTCCTCTGTACACTCTATACCCTCTATACCCCTCTATATACTCCTCTGTACATTCTATATCCTCTATACCCCTCTATATACTCCTCTGTACACTCTATACCCTCTATACCCCTCTATATACTCCTCTGTACACTCTATACCCTCTATACCCCTCTATATACTCCTCTGTACACTCTATACCCTCTATACCCCTCTATATACTCCTCTATATACTCCTCTGTACACTCTATACCCTCTATACCCCTCTATATACTCCTCTGTACACTCTATACCCCTCTATATACCCCTCTATATACTCCTCTATATACTCCTCTGTACACTCTATACCCTCTATACCCCTCTATATACTCCTCTGTGCACTCTACATCCTCTATACCCCTCTATATACTCCTCTGTACACTCTATACCTTCTATACCCCTCTATATACTCCTCTGTACACTCTATATCCTCTATACCCCTCTATATACTCCTCTGTACACTCTATATCCTCTATACCCCTCTATATACTCCTCTGTACACTCTATACCCTCTATACCCCTCTATATACTCCTCTGTACACTCTATACCCTCTATACCCCTCTATATACTCCTCTGTACACTCTATACCCTCTATACCCCTTTATATACTCCTCTGTACACTCTATACCCTCTATACCCCTCTATATACTCCTCTGTACACTCTATACCCTCTATACCCCTCTATATACCCCTCTATATACTCCTCTATATACTCCTCTGTACACTTTATATCCTCTATACCCCTCTATATACTCCTCTGTACACTCTATACCCTCTATACCCCTCTATATACTCCTCTGTACACTCTATATCCTCTATACCCCTCTATATACTCCTCTGTACACTCTATGTCCTCTATACCCCTCTATATACTCCTCTGTACACTCTATATCCTCTATACCCCTCTATATATCAAATCAAATGTATTTATATAGCCCTTCTTACGTCAGCTGATATCTCAAAGTGCCTAGGAAGAAACCTAGAGAGGAACCAGGCTATGAGCGGTGGCCAGTCCTCTTTTGGCTGTGCTGGGTGGAGATTATAACAGAACATGGCCAAGATATATATATATATATATATATATATATATATATATATATATATCCTCTGTATCCTCTATACCCCTCTATACCCCTCTATATACCCTCTATCCCCTCTATATCCCTCTATACTCCTCTGTACACTCTACAGTCATTATAACTTGTTTTTCAACCACTCCACAAATGTCTTGTTAACAAACTATAGTTTTGGCAAGTCAGTTAGGACATCTACTTTGTGCATGACACAACTCATTTTTCCAACAATTGTTTACAGACATATTATTTCACTTATAATTCACTGTATCACAATTCCAGTAGGTCAGAAGTTTACATAAACTAAGTTGACTGTGCCTTAAAACAGCTTGGAAAATTCCAGAAAATGATGTCATGAGCCAAGACCTCAGAAAAAAAATTGTAGTCCTCCACAAGTCTGGTTTATCCTCGGGAGCGATTTCCAAATGCCTGAAGGTACCACGTTCATCTGTACAAACAATAGTACGCAAGTATAAACACCATGGGACCATGCAGCCGTCATACCGCTCAGGAAGGAGACGCGTTCTCTCTCCTAGAGATGAACGTACGTTGGTGCGAAAAGTGCAAATCAATCCCAGAACAACAGCAAAGGGCCTTGTGACATGCTGGAGGAAACAGGTACAAAGTATCTATATCCACATTAAAACGAGTCCTCTATCAACGAAACCTGAAAGGCCGCTCAGCAAAGAAGAAGCCACTGCTCCAAAACCGCCATTAAAAAAGCACGACTACGGTTTGCAACTGCACATGGGGACAAAGATCGTACTTTTTGGAGAAATGTCCTCTGGTCTGATGAAACAAAAATAGAACTGTTCGGCCATAATGACCAACGTTATGTTTGGAAGAAAAAGGGGGAGGCTTGCAAGCCGAAAAACACCATCCCAACCGTGAAGCACGGGGGTGGCAGCATCATGTTGTGGGGGTGCTTTGCTGCATGAGGGACTGGTGCACTTCAAAATAAATGGCATCATGAGGATGGAAAATGATGTGGATATATTGAAGCAACATCTCAAGACCTCAGTCAGGAAGTTAAAGCTTGGTCGCACATGGGTCTTCCAAATGGACAATGACCCCAAGCATATTTCCAAAGTTGTGGCAAAATGGCTTAACTTGGGTCAAACGTTTCGGGTAGCCTTCCAGAAGCTTCCCACAATAAGTTGGGTGAATTGTGGCCCATTCCTCCTGACAAAGCTGGTGTAACTGAGTCAGGTTTGTAGGCCTTCTTGCTCGCACATGCTTTTTCAGTTCTGCCCACACATTTTCTATAGGATTGAGGTCAGGGCTTTGTGATGGCCACTACAATACCTTGACTTTGTTGCCCTTAACCTGTTTGGGATAGCCCCCCTTTTTCTCAATTTCCGCCTGAAAACATACCCTAATCTAACTGCTTGTAGCTCAGGCCTAGAAGGAAGGATATGCATATTCTTGGTATCTTTTGAAAGCAAACATTCTGAAGTTTGTGTAAATGTGAATTGAATGTAGGAGAATATAACACAATAGATCTGGTAGAAGAAAATACAAGGAAATCAAGAGACGTTTTTTGTTCTTTTACTGTTGTTGCATCTTTAAAAATTTAAACAATTTAAAGGCAATGCTACCAAATACTAATTGAGTTTTTCTAACTTCTAACTCACTGGGAATGTGATGAAAGAAAGAAAATCTGAAAGAAATCATTCTCTCTGCAATTATCACCTAAGACACAGAATTTTTACCCCGCTATATATCCTATATATCCTCTATACCCCTCCATATATCCTATATACAGTATATACTCTATATACCCTCTATACCCCTATATATATCCTCTATACCCCTCTATATATCCCCTCTATACCCCTCTGTATATCCATAATAAACCCAAGGAAGAGTAGCTGTTACTTTGGCAGGAGCTAATGGGGATTCATAATAAATACAAAATACCCCTATATATCCTCTATACCCCTCTATATATCCTCTATACCCCTCTGTCCCCTCTTTAATCACTATACCTCTATATAATCTCTATCTTCTATACCCTCTATATCCCTCTATATATCCTCTATACCCCTCTATATATCCTCTATACCCCTATATACCCTCTATATCCTCTATAGCCTCTAAACCACTATACCCCTTTATATCCTCTATACCCCTATATACCCCTTTATATCCTCTATACCCCTTTATATCCTCTGTACCCCTCTATATCCTCTACACCCCTCTTTACCCACTACACCGCTCTATCCCCACTATACCCCTATTTACCTCTACAGTGATTTGCAAAAGTATTCATCCCCATTGGCGTGTCTTCTATTTTTTTGCATTACAACCTGCAATTTAAATATACTTTATTTGGATTTCATGTAATGGACATAGACAAAATAGTCAAAATTAGTGAAGTGAAATGAAAACAATAACTTGTTTCAAAAAATGCAAAATAATTTATAATATGGAAAAGTCGTGCGGAGATATGTATTCATGGGGCACCACCAAGCAACTGGCACCATGAAGACCAAGGAGCTCTCCAAACAGGTCAGGGACAAAGTTGTGGAGAAGTACAGATCAGGGTTGGGTTATAAAAAAATATCAGAAACTTTGAACATACCACAGAGCACCATTAAATCCATTATTTAAAAATGGAAAGAATATGGCACCACAACAAACCTGACAAGAGAGGGCCGCCCACCAAAACTCACAGACTAGGCAAAGAGGGCATTAATCAGAGAGGCAACAAAGAGACCAACGATTACCCTGAAGGAGTTGCAAAGCTTCACAGTGAGATTGGAGTATTTGTCCATAGGACCACTTTAAGCCGTACACTCCACAGAGCTGGGCTTTACGGAAGAGTGGCCAGAAAAAAGCCATTACTTAAAGAAGAAAATAAGCAAACATGTTTGGTGTTCGCCAAAAGGCATGTGGGAGACTCCCCAAACACATGGAAGAAGGTACTCTGGTCAGATGACACTAAAATTGAGCTTTTTGGCCATCAAGGAAAACGCTATGTCTGGCGCAAACCCAAAACCTCTCATCACCCCAAGAACACAATCCCCACAGTGAAGCATGGTGGTGGCAGCATCAAGCTGTGGGGATGTTTTTCATTGGTAGGGACTGGGAAACTGGTCAGAATTTAAGAAATGATGGATGGTGCAAAATACAGGGAAATTCTTCCAAAGATTTGAGACTGGGACAGAGGTTCACCTTCCAGCAGGACAATGACGCTAAGCATACTGCTAAAGCAACACTTGAGTGGTTTAAGGGGAAACATTTAACTGTCTTGCAATGGCCTAGTCAAAGCCCAGACTTCAACCCAATTGAGAATCTGTGGTATGACTTTACGGCATCTGCCTGAAAACCTGCCGACACATGAAAACCCCTTGCAAACTTACTAAACCGACTCAGCTCTTTCCTGATTTGATCATCCGTAATAAACGGAGGCAAATTTGCAACTACCACCCGTGTTGAAGGGGTAGAAAGAGGCAAAAATGGCACCAACACCCCTTACAAATATTCCACTAGCAATTAGCCTTCCAACCAAATTTTCTCTTTTCATGAACACAACCACAGCTTTGTTCATTCTGGAAGCGGAATGTATAAATTTAGCTCCTACCTGTTCACCGACTGTGAGCAGAACCTCCTCCACTCTAACTCAATTCTCAGGAACACACCTGAATTCATGCCGTATCGACAGCGTCTCCTACGCGCTAGGCTGAGAAACCATCGCGCACACCACACCTTCCAAACCCTAACTCTGTCCTCTTCCACCCTAACTTTGAAAAAACCTGAGGATACCGCTAAAACAAATAGTGCGTTAACCCTCCACCATAGAACATAAAATGTAAAGAAAAGACCAAGGACAGAATAAAGAAAGTTATTTAGGACAGAGCCCTCCACACCAAACACTCCAAAGAACTCTCAGCATGCACTGAGAGAGAGAGAAAGATACAGAGCAGAGAGAGATAAAGAGCAGAGAGAGAGAGAGAGATAGCGAGAGATAAAGAGCAGAGAGAGAGAGAGAGAGAGATAAAGAGCAGAGAGAGAGAGAGAGAGAGAGAGATAAAGAGCAGAGAGAGAGAGAGATAAAGAGCAGACAGAGAGAGCATATAGGCCTGATCCCCAAAGTGACTCCAGATGATTTGTGTGCATATCTTAGAATGTCGTGTGTCCAAGTCTAGTAGTTTGTGTGATTCAGCTTCTGTATTGTCGGTCTGAAAGACAGTTTTTTTTTCTGAAGCAACAACCATCTTGTACCCACACTCTTCCCACAACCTAATTAAATGTTCTAGGAACCTTGAAAGAACTCAGGTAGGCTGTTCTGTCAAAATCCTTGCAACATCAAAGGAATGTTTTGTGTACCCTGATAAAATTATTATCTGAATGTCAGCATAACTGGACAGTTGTTTGTTTGGGAACCTATATCTTGTTCAATCCCCACAATGTTCCCACAACCTAAAGAAATGTTTTTTGGAACTTTCAAATAAGATTTTTTTTAAATGTGTCCTTGTAACATTTGTGTAAATGGTAAATGTTTTTTTGCTGCCTACAATAAACATTGTAAAATAATTTGTGTTTTGTGAACATATCTTTTGTGATGTCCCCAAAATGTCCCTTCCAGACTGTTCCCACAACCTAATGAAACATTCTGGGAACCTTTTAAAGAACAGATTAAATGTGTTCCAGGAATGTTCTTGCAACATCAGGCGAATGTTTTTTAAAAACATGCCAGAATTATTAGCTCGACTGGACCGTTTTTTCTGTTGTTATGAGAACATTTGCAGCGACCTACTGAATGTTCTGGGAACTTTCCAATCAAATAGTGTGGTTTGCTGGGTGGAGACGTAACCATCTGTTGTAGTCTGATAAATACCACATTCAGTTTCTCCTTTTAGGAATCTATCCCATTTCTCTCTTTCATTCTTTTTCTCATTCTCTCAATGTATATTTCCCTCTTTTTCTCTCAGTTTTTTAATGGATGGGTAAAGAAAGGTACAGAGGAGAATAAAGGGGTATGGAGAGGTATAGAGGGGAATAGAGGGGTATAGAGGGGTATAGAGGGGAATAGAGGGGTATAGAGGGGTATAGAGGGGGATAGAGGGGTATAGAGGGGGATAGAGGGGTATAGAGTGGTATAGAGGGGAATAGAGTGGTATAGAGTGGTATAGAGGGGAATAGAGTGGTATAGAGGGGGATAGAGTGGTATAGAGGGGGATAGAGGGGTATATAGGGGTATAGAGTGGTATAGAGGGGGATAGAGGGGTATAGAGGGGGATAGAGGGGTATAGAGTGGTATAGAGGGGAATAGAGTGGTATAGAGGGGTATAGAGGGGGATAGAGTGGTATAGAGGGGGATAGAGGGGTATAGAGGGGTATGGAGTGGTATAGAGGAGTATTGTATAGGTTCCTCTCTCCATGCATACCTTTGGTTGTTTCGTTGTGTCTTTGGCAGTTGACACCTAATTTACTGACCTTCATGCCTCATCTGATTGTTATTATAAACATTGAAAGGAGAGGATTCAACTTGTTCACTCCGGACACTTTATCTGGACGTGGTTCGTCAGGACCTCCACCAGCCGAAGCTAAGTAGTAACATTAACATGATGCCTTCTAATTGCAGTCGCTGTACTCAAAATATACAGGAGAACGATCGCCTTACGGTGAGGATAGCTGTGCTGCAAGCTGTAGGAATGCTCAACCGGTGTCGCTCATTCAGCCGACAAACTTTCAACCGGTTCTCCTCATTAAGCAGCGAGTCAGAGTCCGAGCCTTTTCTGGTCTCTACTCCCGTTACGGGGTCTGAGACGCCGAAGCCTCCCACCATTAGCTCTGACAAATCAAATATCCTAGTCATTGGCGACTCCATTACCCGCAATATTAGACTTAAAAATAATCATCCAGCGATCACACACTGTTCACCAGGGGGCAGGGCTACCGACGTTAAGGTTAATCTGAAGATGGTGCTGGTGCTGGCTAAAGCTAAAACTGGCGATTGTAGAGAGTATAGAGATATTGTTATCCACGTCGGCACCAACGATGTTCGGATGAAACAGTCAGAGGTCCCCAAGCGCAACATAGCTTCAGCGTGTAAATCAGCTAGAAAGATGTGTCGGCATCGAGTAATTGTCTCTGGCCCCCTCCCAGTTAGGGGCAGTGATGAGCTCTACAGCAGAGTCTCACAACTCAATCGCTGGATGAAAACTGTTTTCTGCCCCTCCCAAAAGATAGAATTTGTAGATAATTGGCCCTCTTTCTGGGACTCACCTACAAACAGGACCAAGGCTGGCCTGCTGAGGAGTGACGGACTCCATCCTAGCTGGAGGGGTGCTCTCATCTTATCTACCAACATAGACAGGGCTCTAACTCCTCTAGCTTCACAATGAAATAGGGTGCAGGCCAGGCAGCAGGCTGTTAGCCAGCCTGCCAGTTTAGTGGAGTCTGCCACTAGCACAGTCAGTGTAGTCTGCTCAGCTATCCCCATTGAGACTGTGTCTGTGCCTCGACCTAGGTTGGGCAAAACTTAACATGGTGGTGTTCACTTTAGCAATCTCACTGGAATAAAGACCTCCTCCATTCCTGCCATTATTGAAAGAGATTGGGATATCTCATCTCTCAAAATAGGGCTACTTAATGTTTGATCCCTCACTTCAAAGGCAGTTATAGTCAATGAACTAATCACTGATCATAATCTTGATGTGATTGGCCTGACTGAGGCCTCACCTCCTGGTTACACGAGTGACCATATCCCCTGCGCATCCCGCAAAAGGCGGAGGTGTTGCTAACATTTATGATAGAAAATGTCAATTTATAGAAGAAATTACGTTTTCGTCTTTTAAAACTTCATCGGTATAGGGGGCAGCATTTCGACTTTGAACAAATTGCGTGCCCAAACGGAATTTCCTCTTACTCTGTCCCAGAAGGTAATACATGCATATTATTATTACTATTGTATAGAAAACACTCTGAAGTTTCTAAAACTGTTTGAATTATTTTTGTAAGTATAACAGAACTCATTTGGCAGACAAAAACCTGAGAAGAGGTCAAAACAGGAAATGAGAACTCGATTTTCAAAACAGTGTCAAATGATACCCCTTCTAGTTATGAATGAGCAAACACTTCCTAGGGCTTCCACTAGATGTCACCGTCTTTAGATTTTATTATATGATTCTACTATAAAGGAGGGGCTCATAGGAGCTATTTTACTGAGTGGTCGTCAGAAATTGTCAGTCTCATTTGGCGCGCTCACGAGAGAGAGTGCTCTCGTTCCAATGCTCTTTCTTCAGACAATGAAATTCTCCGGTTGGATCCTTATTGATGATTAATGTAAAACACATCCTAAATATGAATTTGTTGTCGATCTGGGAATCCTGGGAGTGCCTTCTGATGATGTTATTCGAAGGTAAGTGCATATTTATAGTGTTTTTGTAGCTTTTATTGACGCCAAAATGGCGACTATTTCTTTGGCTGGATTGTGCTCTCAGTGCCGTTCTCAGATTATTCTTTTTCCGTAAAGTTTATTTTGAAATCTGACACAGCAGTTGCATAGAGGATAAGTTTATCTTTAATTATGTGAATAACACTTGCATCTTTTATCAATGTTTATTATGAGTATTTCTGCAAAATCACCAGATGTTTTGGAATCAAAACATTACTGCACGTAACGCGCCACTAGAGATTTTTTTTATATATACAGTGGGGAGAACAAGTATTTGATACACTGCCGATTTTGCAGGGTTTCCTACTTACAAAGCATGTAGAGGTCTGTAATTTTTATCATAGGTACACTTCAACTGTGAGAGACGGAATCTAAAACAAAAATCCAGAAAATCACATTGTATGATTTTTAAGTAATTCATTTGCATTTTATTGCATGACATAAGTATTTGATCACCTACCAACCAGTAAGAATTCCGGCTCTCACAGACCTGTTAGTTTTTCTTTAAGAAGCCCTCCTGTTCTCCACTCATTACCTGTATTAACTGCACTGTTTGAACTCGTTACCTGTATAAAAGACACCTGTCCACACACTCAATCAAACAGACTCCAACCTCTCCACAATGGCCAAGACCAGAGAGCTGTGTAAGGACATCAGGGATAAAATTGTAGACCTGCACAAGGCTGGGATGGGCTACAGGACAATAGGCAAGCAGCTTGGTGAGAAGGCAACAACTGTTGGCGCAATTATTAGAAAATAGAAGAAAATAGAAGAAGTTCAAGATGATGGTCAATCACCCTCGGTCTGGGGCTCCATGCAAGATCTCACCTCGTGGGGCATCAATGATCATGAGGAAGGTGAGGGATCAGCCCAGAACTACACGGCAGGACCTGGTCAATGACCTGAAGAGAGCTGGGACCACAGTCTCAAAGAAAACCATTAGTAACACACTACGCCGTCATGGATTAAAATCCTGCAGCGCACACAAGGTCCCCCTGCTCAAGCAGGCGCATGTCCAGGCCCGTCTGAAGTTTGCCAATGACCATCTGGATGATCCAGAGGAGGAACGGGAGAAGGTCATGTGGTCTGATGATTCAAAAATAGAGCTTTTTGGTCTAAACTCCACTCGCCGTGTTTGGAGGAAGAAGAAGGATGAGTACAACCCCAAGAACACCATCCCAACCGTGAAGCATGGAGGTGGAAACATCATTCTTTGGGGATGCTTTTCTGCAAAGGGGACAGGACGACTGCACCGTATTGAGGGGAGGATGGATGGGGCCATGTATTGCGAGATCTTAGCCAACAACCTCCTTCCCTCAGTAAGAGCATTGATGATGGGTCGTGGCTGGGTCTTCCAGCATGACAACGACCCGAAACACACAGCCAGGGCAACTAAGGAGTGGCTCCGTAAGAAGTATCTCAAGGTCCTGGAGTGGCCTAGCCAGTCTCCAGACCTGAACCCAATAGAAAATCTTTGGAGGGAGCTGAAAGTCCGTATTGCCCAGCGACAGCCCCGAAACCTGAAGGATCTGGAGAAGGTCTGTATGGAGGAGTGGGCCAAAATCCCTGCTGCAGTGTGTGCAAACCTGGTCAAGAACTACAGGAAACGTATGATCTCTGTAATTGCAAACAAAGGATTCTGTACCAAATATTAAGTTCTGCTTTTCTGATGTATCAAATACTTATGTCATGCAATAAAATGCTAATTAATTACTTAAAAATCATACAATGTGATTTTCGGGATTTTTGTTTTAGATTCCGTCTCTCACAGTTGAAGTGTACCTATGATAAAAATTACAGACCTCTACATGCTTTGTAAGTAGGAAAATCGGCAAAATCGGCAGTGTATCAAATACTTGTTCTCCCCACTGTATATATGCACATTATCGAACAAAACATAAATGTATTGTGTAACATGATGTTATATGACTCATCTGATGAAGATGTTCAAAGGTTAGTGATTCATTTTATCTCTATTTGTGGGTTTTGTGAAAGCTTATGTTGGCTGTGAAAAATGTCTGTGCTTTTTTGGATTTGGTGGTGAGCTAACATAAATATATGTTGTGTTTTCGCTGTAAAACATAAAAAAAATCGGACATGTTGGCTGGATTCACAAGATGTTTATCTTTCATTTGCTGTATTGGACTTGTTAATGTGTGAAAGTTAAATATTTCTAAAAAAATATTTTTGAATTTCCCGCGCTGCCTTTTCAATGGAATGTGGGGGGGGTTCCGCTAGCGGAACGTGTGTCCTAGACAGGTTTAAGCTTCTTAGTCATGAAATCTATGCAGCCTACTCAATCACTTTTATAGCTAAGGTTTACAGGCCTCCTGGGCCATTCCTCACTGAGTTCCCTGAATTCCTATCAGACCTTGTAGTCAAGGCAGATAATATAAAAAAAATTGGTGGCTTTAATATTCACATGGAAAAGTATACAGACCCACTCCAAAAGGCTTTCGGGGCCATCATCGACTCAGTGAGATTTGTCCAACATGTCTCCGGACCTACTCACTGCCACAACATACTCTGGACCTAGTTTTGTCCCGTGGAATAATTGTTGTGGATCTTAATGTTTTTCCTCATAATACTGGACTATCGGACCACCATTTTATTACGTTTGCAATCGAAACAAATAATCTGCTCAGACCTCAAAAAAAGGATCATCAAAAGTCGAGCTATAAATTCTCAGACAACCCAAAGATTCCTTGATGCCCTTCCAGACTCCCTCCGCCTACCCAACGACGTCAGAGGACAAAAGTCAGTTACAGTTTTTCTCAGTCGCTTTGGTGCATTTTTCACATCATCCCTAACATTTGCAAAATAATAAGTGCATTTCTCAGAACAATTTGTACAAACAGCAATATACAATAGATATGTTTCTAAAGCTAGTCAGTTACTAAAAATCCTTAGTACGTCTCTCAAAAGTAAATATGCATGCCAATGATCATGTCAGTGTCATCAGAATGATAAGTCATTGAGTCATTGTTCACGAACAAGGTCGTCAAAATGTTGAGGCATGTTGTCAATGTAACTGTGTACTTTGACAGTATTACCTGATGTAAACTTAGGCTACAGTTTGGATGACAGTTACTGTATTGAAAATGCACAAGGCTGCACTTCTATGGCATATATCAATTTCAACAGTACTATTTCCATATTACTGTATGTGGGTTATTGATTGAAAGAGAGTGGACAACCCAAGGGGCACAAAGGAAAAAAAACTAAATTAGAAAGAAACACAGGAAACCACCCCTATGGCACAACTTTGCCCGCAGCACTGTTGTGCTGTCTCTACACATCCAGACGTTCCTGTCTGTCGGCCCACATATTCTCATCCACATCACACCGGATATTTTCCCTTCCAATGCAACGTGGAAAGAATCTTTTGGAATGCCTTATCCATCCTCTGCAGGCGTCTACTGTGATGTCCTCACATGCTGCATCCATTGCAGCCAGCAGGGTCATCTGTGTGTGTGGCTGACGATCGTACACCTTCCACCTCCATGCTGAAAAGAACTCCTCAATTGGGTTAAGGAATGGTGAATAAGGTGGGAGGAATTCTATGAGCATCCTCGGGTGGGTCACAAACCATTGCCTTATGATGTTTGATCGATGGAAACTCACATTATCACAAATGACCACATACTTTGGCAAATCCTCTCTAAACAGACCCCTCTCATCATCAGGGATGAGAGCCCTGTAGAGAGTCTCTAAAAAGATGAGTAGATGCTGGGTGTTGTATGGCCCTATAAGGGGGATATGGGTTAGGACACCATGCTCCGAAATAGCAGCACACATGCTGATATTTCCTCCCCGTTGGCCTGGCCAATCCACAGTGGCTCTGTGACCGATGATATTCCGACCCCGCCTTCTGCATTTGGTCAGGTTGAAGCCAGCCTCATCCACGTATACAAAGTTCGGAGAGGGTTCACTTGATTCCAACTCCATTATACGCTATATCCCAGAACACACAGTTGAATTTGTTTTGGTAAGGAAGAGTGACATAAAATGTACATATATTGCATGTTCCTTCCACAGCAATGGAAATGTGTGCAGTTTATGCTTACTGTACTATGTATCACTATAAAATGTTGCTGTAAAGTAGGTACATGTTTTACCTGTACATACTGGTACCGTAGCTCCTTAACTCTGTCCTCATTCCTTTGGAATGGTACACGGTACAGCTGTTTCATACTCATCTGGTTTCTATGCAGTACCCTGTCGATGGTTGAGATGCTAACCGTATGGATGTTTTCAAAGACATCGTTGTCTTCTATAATGGTCCTTTGTATTTCCCTGAGTCTCATGGCATTGTTTGCTCGGACCATGGTGCAAATAGCCTCCTCCTGTTGAGGTGTGAAAACGCGTCCTCTGCCACCGGTTTGAGGTAATCTTGCAGTCCTAGGTGGGGAAAAATGCAGTGATGCATCGCACACTTTCACATAGACAAAAACTATGCGAACACACATTTTACTGTAAAACATACAGGTGGGTTTATGTAAGGTGCAGTATGTATCTGTATGGAGTATATTTCTGTATGCTGTGAAATACAAGTGGACTACTGTAATATGAAGCATTGTAGGAACTATACAGTATACTGCTTATATACAGTAACAGTGCACGGTACATTGGTGGACATACCTGTTCTCTCTTCGAAACGTTTGAACTATTGAGGACACGGTTGATCTCCCAATATTCGGCTGCACCCTTCGACCCGCCTCAGCCATTGTAAGGCCATGATTGACAACATGGTCTACAATAGTGGCCCTTATGTCATCAGATATGCGCCTATGTCCTCTTCTGCCTCTTCCTCTGTTTTGCCTTCCACCACGCATCCTTGCTCCTCTTCTTCCTCCTCTTGGCTGTTGACCCTGTTCGTTTCCTGGTCCATCCATTATTGGAAAATTGCAACTTTGTGTTGTGGTCTGTCTATATATGCTTGCCAATTGATTCTTCATGAGATGCACCTTTGAGCAATTTAGACAACTGGTTGATTGTTGGTTGAACTAACACTTTACATTCCTTCATGAGTGAGGGTCAATGTCAAGTTTTGACCTCTTTGTTGTGCAATTCCCCACTTGAAAAGGACAGTCCCTCCACATGAAGATTCTAACTGGATTTCACTCAATAAACAGCCATGGAATCAGTTGTTTGTCTTTTATTTACCATTCTTTGGTTGGCAGTAAACAGGTGAAAAACCTCAAAAAAGAGATGACAAATACAAGTTATTATTTGAGTTGACAGCCTAATTAAATACACTAAATTATCCACATTCACCTCAGATAAACACATTTCTGCCATTATAAAATACAAGGTTTCCACTTTTAAGCAAATGTTTCCCAAAATAGAAACCCACCATTTTTAATCAAATGAGCAGAATCTGTATATTTATCTAAATTTGCATTTTAGCCAAATACATTCAAAATATTTTTAATAGTAAAAAATTACATTTATTCTCTAATCAGTAGTTTTAAACAGACAAATCTTTCATTTTTTAGCCAAAGATTTTTTAGACTATACATTTGTTACTGAATTAAGAACTTGATTTACTAAGATTTCTACAAAGTTTAAATTACTTTTAACCATTTCAAACAAGTTCTTTGTCAACAATGAATTTGGCTCTTCTTACTTTTCCTTTATACCCCACAAACAACATTTGAAGTTATAAATACCACTGCAAAAGTCCTATCAAAGTTAAGAGTTAAGAGTCTGTGTTTTCCAGAGTATCATTAGCAGTGCACTGCTTAAGTCAGTATAGTCAAGCATGGCCAATATGGCGCTTACCGGCTGTCTTTCACAGTTTTGTGGAGGGCTTGGACTTGCACAGTCACCTTGATCACAAAGATGAAGTTTCCTTGGTCTTGTGGTGTTATAAATGCTCCTTTCACTGCGGTCTAAAGACAACAGCAGAGCCAGGTGCTGGCACGCCCTGATTGCCTGGAAGATTTGTTCCACCTGGTTCACCACTGATTGAAGGAGGAGGAGTTTCACCACTGAGGAGCTCCCAGGCAGTTTGTCAGCACAGTCAATTTCACCTGCACGATTCATCAATTCACGTTTTTGTACAAAAGGTCTAATAGAAATGTGTAAAACTATGCTTGACAGTTTATGACAAATAGTTCAACAATTTTGCATGTAATGGCTTATGCAAGGAACTAATGGCTAGATGTTTTGAGGGGTAAGACTATTCAACAGAGAACCATCTACTATATTTTGATCAACATGACATGAGCAATTGATAATGTGGAAAAAAGCAGACACTTGTACATTATCAGTTGCAATTTGTTCAAAGGAATAAGAAATTGCTTTAATGATGTGCACAAGTGACTAGATGATTCGGAATTTGTGCAAGTAGTATCAAGAATTGCACTTTCGATCTAAGAAATGCACCAAAGCGACTGAGAAAAACTGTAACAGGAAGCCAGTGTAGAGAGGCTAGCACTGGAGTAATATGATCAAATTATTTGGTTCTAGTCAAGATTCTAGCAGGCGTGTTTAGCACTAACTGAAGTTTATTTAGTGCTTTATCCGAATAGCCGGAAAGTAGAGCATTGCCGTAGTCTAATCTAGAAGTAAAAAAAAACATGGATACATTTTTATGCATCATTTTTGGAGAGAAAGTTTCAGATTTTTGCAATGTTACGTAGATGGAAACAAGTTGTCCTTGAAACAGTCTTGATATGTTCGTCAAAATAGAGATCAGGGTCCAGAGTAACGCCGAGGTCTTTCACAGTTTTATTTGAGACGACTGTACAACCATCAAGATTAATTGTCAGATTCAACAGAAGATCTCTTTGTTTCTTGGGACCTAGAACAAGCATCTCTGTTTTGTCCAAGTTCAAAAGTAAAACATTTGCAGCAATCCACTTCCTTATGTCTGAAACACAGGCTTCCAGGGAGGGCAATTTTGGGGCTTCACCATGTTTCATTGAACTGTACAGCTGTGTGTCATCCGCATAGCAGTGAAAGTTAACATTATGTTTCCGAATGACATCACCAAGAGGTAAAATATATAGTGAAAACAATTGTGGTCCTAAAACGGAGCCTTGAGGAACACCAAAATGTACAAATGATTTGTCAGAGGACAAGCCAGCCACAGAGACAGGCTAATATCTTTCCGACAGATAAGATCTAAACCAGGCCAGAACTTGTCCGTGTAGACCAATTTGGGTTTCCAATCTCTCCAAAAGAATGTGATGATTGATGGTATCAAAAGCAGCACTAAGGTCTAGGAGCACGAGGACAGATGCAGAGCCTCAGTCTGACGCCATTAAAAGGTCATTTACCACCTTCACAAGTGCAGTCTCAGTGCTATGATGGGGTCTAAAACCAGACTGAAGCGTTTTGTATACTTTTTTTGTCTTCAGGAAGGCAGTGAGTTGCTGCGCAACAGCTTTTTCAACATTTTTTGAGAGGAATGGGAGATTCGATATAGGCCGATAGTTTTTTATATTTTCTGGGTCAAGGTTTGGCTTTTTCAAGAGGCTTTATTACTGCCACTTTTAGTGAGTTTGGTACACATCCGGTGGATAGAGAGCCATTTATTATGTTCAACATAGGAGGACCAAGCACAGGAAGCAGCTCTTTCAGTAGTTTAGTTGGAATAGGGTCCAGTATGCTGCTTGTAGGTTTAGAGGCCATTATTATTTTCATCAAAGTGTCAAGAGATATAATACTAAAGCACTTAAGTGTCTCCCTTGGTCCTAGGTCCCGGCAGAGTTGTGCAGACTCAGGACAACTGAGCTTTGGAGGAATATGCAGATTTAAAGAGGAGTCTGTATTTTGTTTTCTAATGAGCTTTTCCTCAAAGAAGTTCATGAATGTATCACTGCTGAAGTGAAAGCCATCCTCTCTTGGTGAATTCTGCTTTTTTTTTTTTCAACATTATCAAAAATACATTTTGGATTGCTCTTATTTTCCTCAACTAAGTTGGAAAAATAGGATGACCGAGCAGCAGTGAGGGCTCTTCGATACTGCACGGTACTGTCTTTCCAAGGTAGTCGGAAGACTTCCAGTTTGGTGTAATGCCATTTCCGTTCCAATTTTCTTGAAGCTTGCTTCAGAGCTCGGGTATTTTCTGTATACCAGGGAGCTAGTTTCTTATGAAATTTTGGGGGTGCGACTGCATCTAGGGTATTGCGCAAGGTTACATTGAGTTCCTCAGTTAGGTGGTTAACTTCATATGGCTGCAATTCCGCTAACGGGACCGATATGACAACAGCCAGTGAAAATGCAGGGCGTCAAATTCAAAAAACAGAAATCTCATAATTACAATTCCTCAGACATACATGTGTCTTATACCCTTTTAAAGGTAATCTTGTTGTTAATCTCACCAAAGTGTCCGATTTCAAATATGCTTTTCAGCGAAAGCACTACAAACGATTATGTTAGGTCACACCAAACCACAATAAGCACAGCCATTTTTCCAGCGAAAGATAGCAGTCACAAAAAGCAGAAATATAGCTAAGATTAATCACTAACCTTTGATGATCTTCATCAGATGACACTCATAGGACTTCATGTTACACAATACATGCATGTTTTGTTTGATAAAGTTCATATTTCTATAAAAAAATCTGAGTTTACATTTGCGCGTTACATTCACTAGTTCCAAAATTATCCAGTGATAGTGCATAGCCACATCGTTTCAACAGAAATACTCATCATAAATGTAGATGATAATACAAGTTATACACATGGAATTATAGATATACCTCTCCTTAATGCAACCGCTGTGTCAGATTTCAAAAAAACTTTACGGAAAAAGCAAACCATGCAATAATCTGAGACGGAGCTCAGAACAATAGTCAAATTAGCCGCCATGTTGGAGTCAACAGAAACCAGAAAATACATGATAAATGTTTGCTTACCTTTGATGATCTACATCAGAATGCACTCCCAGGAATCCCAGGTCCACAATAAATGCTTGATTTGTTCGATAATGTCCATTATTTATGTCCAATTAGCTACTTTGGAATTTTGGTAAACAATTCCAAAGTCACAAAGCGCGTCCACTATAACGTGACGAAATGTCCAAAAGTTCCGTAACAGTCAGTAGAAACATGTCAAACGATGTATTGAATCAATCTTTAGAATGTTGTTAACATACATCTTGAATAACGTTCCAACCGGAGAATTACATTGACTTCAGTTGAGCGATGG
Organism: Salvelinus alpinus; assembly: GCF_045679555.1. Lineage (NCBI taxonomy): Eukaryota > Metazoa > Chordata > Actinopteri > Salmoniformes > Salmonidae > Salvelinus > Salvelinus alpinus. The sequence goes on along the minus strand of NC_092114.1, from coordinate 10,914,289 downwards.
AACGGAGCTGCCTCTCACATGAACGCGCGTGTTCAATGCGTGTTCACCTCATGGCAGTGGTGAATCATTCCTGTCTCCTTCGGCCCCCCTTCACATTAGAGTCCTCAGACAAAGTTCTATTGACTGTTGACATCTAGTGGAAGCCGTAGGAAGTGAAAACTTATCCATATCTTGCTGTAATTTCAATGGGACCTTGGTTGAAAATCTACCAAACAGGAAGTGGAACTTCTCAGGTTTTTGCCAAATGAGTTCTGTTATACTCACATACATAATTCAAACTGTTTTAGAAACTTCAGAGTGTTTTCTATCCAATACTAATAATAATATGCATATATTAGCAACTATGACTGAGGAGCAGGCCGTTTACTCTGGGCACCTCTGTGCACCTTTCATCCAAGCTACTCAATACTGCCCCTGCAGCCATAAGAAGTTTTAAGGCAAGGGCTGATTTCAAGGTTTTACTGCTAACCTAAAACCTACAAAGGTTTTCATGCTAACCTTTACTGCTCCTACCTATCTTTCTGATTTGGTCCTGCCGTACATACCTACACGTATGCTATGGTCACAAGACGCAGGCCTCCTTATTGTCCCTAGAATGTCTAAGCAAACAGCTGGAGGCAGGGCTTTCTCCTATAGAGCTCCACTTTTATGGAATGGTCTGCCTACCCATGTGAGAGACGCAGACTCGGTCTCAACCTTTAAGTCTTTATTGAAGACTCATCTCTTCAGTAGGTTTTATGATTGAGTGTAGTCTGGCCAAGGAGTGTGAAGGTGAACCGAAAGGCACTGGAGCAACGAACCGCCCTTGCTGTCTCTGCCTGGCCGGTTCCCCTCTCTCCAATGGGATTCCCTGCCTCTAACCCTATTACAGGGGCTCAGTCACTGGCTTACTGGTGCTCTTCCATACTGTCCCTAGGAGGGGTGCGTCATTTGAATGGGTTGAGTCACTGACGTGATCTTTTTATCTGGGTCGGTGCCCCCCCTTGGGTTGTGCCGTGGCGGAGATCTTTGTGGGCTATACTCGGCCTTGTCTCAGGATGGTAAGTTGGTGGTTGAAGATATCCCTCTAGTGGTGTGTGGGCTGTGCTTTGGCAAAGTGGGTGGGGTTATATCCTTCCTGTTTGGCACTGTTCGGGGGTATCTTCGGATGGGGCCACAGTGTCTCCTGACCCCTCGTGTCTCAGCCTCCAGTATTTATGCTGCAGTAGTTTGTGTCGGGGGGCTAGGGTCAGTATGTTATATCTGGAGTGTTTCTCCTGTCTTATCTGGTGTCCTGTGTGAATTTAAGTATGCTCTCTCTAATTCTCTCTCTTTTTCCTATCTCTTTCTCTCTCTTGGAGGATCTGAGCCCTAGGACCATGCCTCAGGACTACCTGGACTGATGACTCCTTGCTGTCCCCAGTCCACCTGGCCGTGCTGCTGCTCCAGTTTCAACTGTTCTGCCTGAGGCTATGGAACCCTGACCTGTTCTCCTGACGTGCTACTTGTCCAAGACCTGCTGTTTTCAACTCTCTAGAGACAGCAGGAGCAGTAGAGATACTCTGAATGATCGGCTATGGAACCCTGACCTGTTCACCGGACGTGCTACCTGTCCCAGACCTGCTGTTTTCAACTCTCTAGAGACAGCAGGAGCCGTGGAGATACTCTGAATGATCGGCTATGAAAAGCCAGCTGACATTTACTCCTGAGCTGCTGACCTGTTGCACCCTCGACAACCACTGTGATTAGTATTATTTGACCCTGCTGGTCATATATGAACATTTGAACATCTTGGCCATGTCCTGTTATAATCTCCACCCGGCACAGCCAGAAGAGGACTGCCACCCCTCATAGCCTGGTTCCTCTCTAGGTTTCTTCCTAGGTTTTGGCATTTCTAGGGAGTTTTTCCTAGCCACCGTGCTTCTACACCTGCATTGCTTGCTGTTTGGGGGTTTAGGCTGGGTTTCTGTACAGCACTTTGAGATATCAGCTGATGTAAGAAGGGCTATAGAAATACATTTGATTTTATTTGATTTGTACAGCAATCTTTGCGCACATTGTTTCGTTCCGGAGACAAGAGTTCATGTTTCTAAATAACAATGAGCAACAGTTAAATGTGCATTTTAAAGTGGGGCATGGGGAAGGGCTCTACGAAGGGTTTGCCAGCACAGATAGTCTACGCTGTTTTGATTGTGGGGATTTGTGGCATAAGAGCTTTGCGTGCCCACATAAAAGCCGTAGACAAGGTGAGAGTACAAGCACCAGTGGAGGAAATCGAGGAGGTTGTCTTGCAGGGGGCAATGAGATGCAGGCAGCAGAGGCTGGGTCTAGTAATGCTATAGATGGTGGTGTAGATGAGGCTGGGTCTAGTAATGCTATAGATGGTGGTGTAGATGAGGCTGGGTCTAGTAATGCTATAGATGGTGGTGTAGATGAGGCTGGGTCTAGTAATGCTATAGATGGTGGTGTAGATGAGGCTGGGTCTAGTAATGCTATAGATGGTGGTGTAGATGAGACTGGGTCTAGTAATGCTATAGATGGTGGTGTAGATGAGGCTGGGTCTAGTAATGCTATAGATGGTTGTGTAGATGAGGCTGGGTCTAGTCATGCTATAGATGGTGGTGTAGATGAGGCTGGGTCTAGTCAGGTTATAGATGGTGGTGTAGATGAGGCTGGGTCTAGTCAGGTTATAGATGGTGGTGTAGATGAGGCTGGGTCTAGTCATGTTATAGATGGTGGTGTAGATGAGGCTGGGTCTAGTCATGTTATAGATGGTGGTGTAGATGAGGCTGGGTCTAGTCATGTTATAGATGGTGGTGTAGATGAGGCTGGGTCTAGTCAGGTTATAGATGGTGGTGTAGATGAGGCTGGGTCTAGTCATGCTATAGATGGTGGCGTAGATGAGGCTGGGTCTAGTCATGTTATAGATGGTGGCGTAGATGAGGCTGGGTCTAGTCATGTTATAGATGGTGGCGTAGATGAGGCTGGGTCTAGTCAGGTTATAGATGGTGGTGTAGATGAGGCTGGGTCTAGTCATGTTATAGATGGTGGTGTAGATGAGGCTGGGTCTAGTCATGTTATAGATGGTGATGTAGATGAGGCTGGGTCTAGTCATGCTATAGATGGTGGTGTAGATGAGGCTGGGTCTAGTCATGCTATAGATGGTGGTGTAGATGAGGCTGGGTCTAGTCATGCTATAGAGGGTGGTGTAGATGAGGCTGGGTCTAGTCATGCTATAGATGGTGGTGTAGATGAGGCTGGGTCTAGTCATGCTATAGATGAGGCTGGGTCTAGTCATGTTATAGATGAGGCTGGGTCTAGTCATGTTATAGATGGTGGTGTAGATGAGGCTGGGTCTAGTCATGCTATAGATGGTGGTGTAGATGAGGCTGGGTCTAGTCATGCTATAGATGGTGGCGTAGATGAGGCTGGGTCTCGTCAGGTTATGCTAGTGGATGAGGAGAGTATAGGGGGGAGGGTGTTATGCGGAAGAGGAAAAAGGTGGAGAAGAACAGAGGTGGGAGGGGAGAGGCTGGTGTGGTAAAAGACACCAAGGAACTTTTGCCTGGTGCCGTGGGGGAGGCGACGACTTGAGAGAAAGGGCAGGTAGTCAGGATGGTAGATGAGGAGGAGGAAGGTGAGTCTGAGGAAGAGGACGATGAGGAGGCTTTCTTTCCAGACTCCTCCTCAATAGGTCCAGAGCTGACAGCCAGTCAGGCAGAGGGGTCAAAGTACACTGTGAGGGAACTGTCAATGTTCCTGAATGAGACTAAAGGGTAAAAAAAAGTTTAATCTTGAATCTTTTTTTTTTTTTACAGTCCGAGAAAGTATTTTAAGATCAGCACAACACGGTATGTAAAATGAGGGGCATGGTGTCCTCTCACCCAGGAAACGTTTTAGGTTGAGGAAATGGGTCACAACAGTGCGTAAAGGTCGACCTTCAGACACTGTTTAGATTAGTAGTTTTTTCTGGCACTGGGGCTTTTTGACCTCTTTTTTTTGCTGGCTTTTCTCACACTTCTTATGGAGACTCTTCGGGTCGCTCAATATAAATGGCACCAGAGATGTAAGAAAGAGGAGTGTGTTGCGTGAATATGTAAAACAAAAAAAAGTACAGGTGTTGTTTCTTTAGGAGATGTATAGTGATGTGTTGAATGAAGTTGATTTGGGGCTCTGGTGGAAAGGGGCAAGTGGGCAGAGCCATAGAACAAATGTTAGTGCAGGGTGACAGGCCTTTTTGCACCGGGTCTGGCTGTAAAAAAAAAATTCTCCTCAAAGGAGGTGTGTAAGGGTAGACTGCTTGTAGTAAAAGCAGAAAGTAACCACAGGGGTTTTGTCCTTATAAATGTGTATGTGACTAACACAGCGATAGAGAGGGTGCTTCTGTTTGTCTTAGACAGAAACTCTCACAGGTAACACCTGAGGAGACGCTGGTAGTTGATGGGGACTGGAATTGTACGATGGACTTTACAAAAGACAGAAATGGAGAGGAGCCTCATTCAGGCTCAGTTAAGGGACATAATTAATCATTCAGGCTCAGTTAAGGGACATAATTAATCAGTTTGACCTAGTGGATGTTTGGAGAACTAGACATCCCAACACAAGACAGATTACATTGGTGAAGGTCTTTGGGGCTAGTAGAGTGAGTGCAGCCTGACTCAATCGGTTTTTACATTTCCAGGAATCAGAGCAATAGGCTGTTGGGTTATCTCCCGTTTTTTTTTGTATCATCCCAACACAAACAGTATACATGGGTCACCCTAGCCCCAAGGTCTTTGGGGCTAGTGTGAGTGCAGCTCGATTCAATCGGTTTTGCATGTCCAGGAATCAGAGCAAAGTCGATGGAGTCGATGGACTCCCAGTGGAGTTTTATACAAAATTCTGTGGAATAATTGGACTGGATTTCTTTTGCGTGTTGCGTGAATGCGTCGGGGTTGGAGAGTTGCCGATGAGCTGCCGTCGGGCGGCTCTGACTCTCCTGCCCAAAAAAGGGGACTTGTGTGAACTGGAGGCCTGTGGCATTACTCTGTGCGGACTACAAGATATTTGCCAAGGTCCTCTCTAACAGACTGAAGTCCTATTTGGACTCGACAGTACATAAGAACCAAACATATTGTGTACCGGGATGCTCAATCACGGACAACTTGTTCTTAATCAGGGACTTGATGGTCTTGTCGAGAGGTTCTAATGTGAACTTTGGACTGGTCTCTTTAGATCAAGAGAAGGCTTTTGATAGAGTGGACCATGAGTATCTGTTTAATGTGATGTTTGGGTTTGGGAATAGTTTTTTGCCCCGTGTGAGGCTGTTGTATGCTGGGACGTCATGTATGGTCAAGGTGGGAAGGGGAAGGGGGCTCAGTAGGCCAGTCTGGGTGAGACGGGACGTTAGACAAGGATGCCCTCTATCGGGGCAGTTATATACACTAGCCATTGAGCTTTTTTTGGGCCTGCTATGCAGGAGAATGCAGGGAGATGGCTGGACAGGAATTGGTGTGGTGACAGGCATAGCAGTGTGCGTATGTAGATTATGTTTCTATGATGGTCAGGGATGGGCAGGATATGCAGGCACTAGAGACCAATCTGAAGGTGTACGAGGGAGTTTCGTCAGCTATGGTAAACTGGAGGCAAGAACAAAGCTCTGTTATGTGGGGCATGAGGGGATAGGGCCCCTCTGCTTCCAGGGGGTTTGCAGTGGGGTTGTGAAGGGCTCGTACCTGTACCTGGGCTCGGAGAGGTGGGTCAGGAAGAACTGGGAGGGGCTGTCACAGGCAGTGGTGTCAAAGCTGGCCAGGTGGTGGTGGCTCCTGTCCCAAGTGTCATATAGAGGCTGATAATCAACAACCTGGTGGCATCTTCCCTGTGGCATAAACTGGCTGGCCTCAAACCCCCCCCCCCCCCCCCCCCGCTGGTCTGCAAAGCAAGCTGCTGGATTTTTTCTTGTCGGGCCATCACTGACTGCCTGAGGGCGGCAGTGTTGTACATGACCATCCACGAAGGACGACATGGCTTGGTGGAACTGGAGAGCAGGATGGCTGCTTTCCGGCTAAAGGCGGCGCAGAGACTGCTGTACCATACTGATGTTGGCTGGAGGGAACCAGCATGCGCGCTGCTGAGGAGAGCAGGCGGATTAGGGTCGGACCGGCAGCTGTTCCTCATGAATCTGGAGAGGCTGAGTACAGCATGTCGCTCTGATTTTTACTCTGCGGTGCTGAGGGCCTGGCAGCTGCTAAGGCCCACATCAGAAGGGGGTGTGGAGCCTGGGCTGTGGGTGTGGGAGGAGCCTATCTTCCACAACCCAGCCATCCCTTTGAGATCAGTTCAGTCTGCCACCCTGCAGAGGCAACTGATGGCAGCGGGTTTACTAAGGCAGTAATAACATCTCTTATGCTGCTGGAGAGATTCCTGGAGGAGGTCCAGGAGGAACTGTCTGAGCTGGTAAGGGGGGGGGGGGGGGGTTTGAACGGCCAAAGGGGGAGGGGCCACCAGTGTTTCCACCACTGCAGGTGACGGCAGAGACTGGGGACTGGCAAGGGGGTCTGGAGGACTTGTTAGATTTGAACACTCCGAGCCTGGGGGAGTTTGAAGGGGTGGGAGGTAAAGCCCTCTACAACCTCTATATTAAGGTGAGGAACATTAGGAGCCTAACAGGAGTGAAGGCACATCAGTGGCAGGGGGTATGTGGGGTGGAGAGTATGGTGGGTTTTAGATGGAGGCTCTACAAACCCCCAGCACCAAAGAGGTCAGGGGACCTCCAGTGGAGGGTTCTTCATGGAGCCCTGGCCACTAACAGCTGGTTGGCACGAGTTGAACCGGGAATCGGGCAGGGGTGTCCTTTCTGTGTTATGAGAGAAACTGTGATTCATGTGTTTTCTGTGTGCACCAGGTTAATGCCATTAATGTCTCTGTTGGAATGTCTGTGTGAGAGTTTGGGGTGGAGTTTACTGTCGGGATGTTTATAATGGGGTACAGTAATTTAAATAAGGAGAAGGTCAAATGTGTTTTGTTGAATTTTCTGTTCGCTCAGGCAAAGTTGACTATTTGGCTAACAAGGAGGAACAGGGTCAAAGGTGGGGGGATAACAGACCCTTTACTATTGTTTAACTTCTCTGGGGCAGGTGGGACACAAACATTTCAAACTACTTTTGTAATACAACGTTAGGTATTTTTAAACGTTAATAATCGATCAATTTGAAGACGGGATGATCTGTGTTCAATACAAAAAGAAAACAAACTGACGCAACTTTTTTCGTCACGTGACTCTCTCAAAAAATGTACTTCATGTGACCCTCATTTACGATAGCCCTACTTCTTCACTACACAAAGGAATAACCTCAACCGATTTCCAAGGACTGGTGACATCCAGTGGAAGCGGTAGGAACTGCAAGCAAGTCCATTAGAAATCTGGTGTCTCTAAGAAATGTCATTGAAAAGACAGTGACATCAAAAAAATACAAATTCTGAATGGTTTGTCCTCAGGGTTTTGCCTGCTACATACGTTCTGTTATTCTCACAGACATGACAGTTTTAGAAACTGCAGAGTGTTTTCTATCCAAATCTACTAATAATATGCATATCTTATATTCTGGGGATGAGTAGCATGCAGTTGAATTTTGGCATGCTATTTTTCCGAATGTGAAAATGCTGCCCCCTGCCCTCAAGAAGTTAATGGGATGGTCTCTGCGTGGCTTAGGGTTGAGTTTGAGTTCTATAAAATGATAAAAAGTGTGGAGATGTTTCAGGAGATCTGGTGTGTTGGGGGGCTGTCTGTATAGCTGGGGAAGATGTTTCAGGAGATAAGGTGTTTTGGGGAGCTGTCTGTATAGCTGGGGAAGATGTTTCAGGAGATCTGGTGTGTTGGGGGGCTGTCTGTATAGCTGGGGAAGATGTTTCAGGAGATATGGTGTGTCGGGGGGCTGTCTGTACAGCTGGGGAAGATGTTTCAGGAGATATGGTGTGTTGGGGGGGCTGTCTGTATAGCTGGGGAAGATGTTTCAGGAGATATGGTGTGTCGGGGGGCTGTCTGTATAGCTGGGGAAGATGTTTCAGGAGATATGGTGTGTTGGGGGGGCTGTCTGTATAGCTGGGGAAGATGTTTCAGGAGATATGGTGTGTTGGGGGGGCTGTCTGTATAGCTGGGGAAGATGTTTCAGGAGATATGGTGTGTTGGGGGGGCTGTCTGTATAGCTGGGGAAGATGTTTCAGGAGATATGGTGTGATGGGGGGGGCTGTCTGTATAGTTGGGGAAGATGTTTCAGGAGATATGGTGTGTTGGGGGGGCTGTCTGTATAGCAGGGGAAGATGTTTCAGGAGATATGGTGTGATGGGGGGGCTGTCTGTATAGCTGGGGAAGATGTTTCAGGAGATATGGTGTGTTGGGGGGCTGTCTGTATAGCTGGGGAAGATGTTTCAGGAGATATGGTGTGTTGGGGGGCTGTCTGTATAGCTGGGGAAGATGTTTCAGGAGATATGGTGTGTTGGGGGGGCTGTCTGTATAGCTGGGGAAGATGTTTCAGGAGATATGGTGTGTTGGGGGGCTGTCTGTATAGCTGGGGAAGATGTTTCAGGAGATATGGTGTGTTGGGGGGCTGTCTGTATAGCTGGGGAAGATGTTTCAGGAGATATGGTGTGTTGGGGGGGGCTGTCTGTATAGCTGGGGAAGATGTTTCAGGAGATATGGTGTGTTGGGGGGCTGTCTGTATAGCAGGGGAAGATGTTTCAGGAGATATGGTGTGATGGGGGGGCTGTCTGTATAGCTGGGGAAGATGTTTCAGGAGATATGGTGTGTTGGGGGGCTGTCTGTATAGCTGGGGAAGATGTTTCAGGAGATATGGTGTGTTGGGGGGCTGTCTGTATAGCTGGGGAAGATGTTTCAGGAGATATGGTGTGTTGGGGGGCTGTCTGTATAGCTGGGGAAGATGTTTCAGGAGATATGGTGTGTTGGGGGGCTGTCTGTATAGCTGGGGAAGATGTTTCAGGAGATATGGTGTGATGGGGGGGCTGTCTGTACAACTGGGGAAGATGTTTCAGGAGATATGGTGTGTTGGGGGGCTGTCTGTATAGCTGGGGAAGATGTTTCAGGAGATATGGTGTGTTGGGGGGCTGTCTGTATAGCTGGGGAAGATGTTTCAGGAGATATGGTGTGTTGGGGGGGCTGTCTGTATAGCTGGGGAAGATGTTTCATGAGATATGGTGTGTTGGGGGGCTGTCTGTATAGCTGGGGAAGATGTTTCAGGAGATATGGTGTGTTGGGGGGCTGTCTGTATAGCTGGGGAAGATGTTTCAGGAGATATGGTGTGTTGGGGGGCTGTCTGTACAGCTGGGGAAGATGTTTCAGGAGATATGGTGTGTTGGGGGGGCTGTCTGTATAGCTGGGGAAGATGTTTCAGGAGATATGGTGTGTTGGGGGGCTGAAGATGTTTTGGATATACGGTTGTAGAAGTGGTTTGTTATTGTGATGTGTGGTGTTTTGTATCGTGTGGTAGAGGGAAAGGTGAGTATGGTACATGTATGCAGTACATTATATATTTTGGTGTTTTATTTTAGGGGGGGGGGGTGAGGTTTTAATGAAATGAGAATGTTTCATTAAAGAAAGACAAAGACAAAGGGAGCTATCTCTCTCTGCTCTGTATCTCTCTCTGCTCTGTATCTCTCTCTCTGCTCTGTATATCTCTCTGCTCTGTATCTCTCTCTCTCTGCTCTGTATATCTCTCTCTCTGCTCTGTATCTCTCTCTCTCTGCTCTGTATCTCTGCTCTGTATCTCTCTCTCTCTGTTCTGTATCTCTGCTCTGTATCTCTCTCTCTCTGCTCTGTATCTCTCTCTCTGCTCTGTATCTCTCTCTCTCTGCTCTGTATCTCTGCTCTGTATCTCTCTCTCTCTGTTCTGTATCTCTGCTCTGTATCTCTCTCTCTCTGCTCTGTATCTCTCTCTCTCTGCTCTGTATCTCTCTCTCTCTGCTCTGTATATCTGCTCTGTATCTCTCTCTCTCTGTTCTGTATCTCTGCTCTGTATCTCTCTCTCTCTGCTCTGTATCTCTCTCTCTCTGCTCTGTATCTCTCTCTGCTCTGTATCTCTCTCTCTGCTCTGTATCTCTCTCTCTCTGCTCTGTATCTCTGCTCTGTATCTCTCTCTCTCTGTTCTGTATCTCTGATCTGTATCTCTCTCTCTCTGCTCTGTATCTCTCTCTCTCTGCTCTGTATCTCTCTCTCTCTGCTCTGTATCCCTCTCTATCTCTCTCGCTCTGCTCTGTATCTCTCTCTCTCTGCTCTGTATCTCTCTCTCTCTCTCCTTGCTCTGTATCTCTCTCTTTCTCTCTCTCTCTCTCTCTCTCTCTCTCTGCTCCGTATCTCTCTCTTTCTCTCTCGCTCTCTAATGCACACACACACACACACACACACACACACACACACACACACACACACACACACACACACACACACACACACACACACACACACACACACACACACACACAGCATGCCCTCTGAGTGTTCTCACAGGTGCTTACGATGGCACTAGCCTGTGGTGGACCGCAACATCACTTTCACACACACACACACAACGAAGGCAGTGTCACTTCCGCAGGCTCTCAGATTGATTTTGTGTGAATTCATTCAGCGCCACTTTGATATCAAAGGATATGTCCCAAATGGCACCGTATTCCCTAAGGGCCCTTGTTTAAAGTAGTGCACTATGTAGGGAACAGGATCCCATTTGGGATGTACACTAAGACTTAAAGCTGTTCAGACTGTCAGTAACAGGATCCAATTAGATGTCTCATTCTCGCCCTGTAAGGCGTTTTTTTTTATATATTTGAAAAATGCCTGAGCTGCTCTGAATGTAGTAGTTCTGGTACAACTACAGTTGTGCTGGACTGGTTGTTCACTCCAGTCTAATCATTTTAGCTCCAATGGTCCAATGCCTTGGAGAATCCTACAGTGACACTGGGAGGTATAAAAGTTCACACATCTAAGATCAGAATATTCACAATCATATCTTTAAATATTAGGACGATTAAATAATATTGTTAGTTAGGTGCAACTCCAATCCAGCACTACCTCATCACCCTGAGGTTTCAGGACCCTGGACAGTACTACCTCATCACCCTGAGGTTTCAGCACCCTGGACAGTACTACCTCATCACCCTGAGGTTTCATCACCCTGGACAGTACTACCTCATCACCCTGAGGTTTCATCACCCTGGACAGTACTACCTCATCACCCTGAGGTTTCAGCACCACGGACAGTACTACCTCATCACCCTGAGGTTTCAGCACCACGGACAGTACTACCTCATCACCCTGAGGTTTCAGCACCATGGACAGTACTACCTCATCACCCTGCGGTTTCAGCACCCCGGACAGTACTACCTCATCACCCTGAGGTTTCAGCACCCTGGGCAGTACTACCTCATCCCCCTGAGGTTTCAGCACCCTGGACAGTACTACCTCATCACCCTGTTTCAGCACCCTGGACAGTACTACCTCATCACCCTGAGGTTTCAGCACCACGGACAGTACTACCTCATCACCCTGAGGTTTCAGCACCCTGGACAGTACTACCTCATCACCCTGAGGATTCAGCACCCTGGACAGTACTACCTCATCACCCTGAGGTTTCAGCACCCTGGACAGTACTACCTCATCACCCTGAGGTTTCAGCACCCTGGACAGTACTACCTCATCACCCTGAGGATTCAGCACCCTGGACAGTACTACCTCATCACCCTGAGGTTTCATCACCCTGGACAGTACTACCTCATCACCCTGAGGTTTTATCACCCTGGACAGTACTACCTCATCACCCTGAGGTTTCAGCACCCTGGACAGTACTACCTCATCACCCTGAGGTTTCAGCACCACGGACAGTACTACCTCATCACCCTGAGGTTTCAGCACCACGGACAGTACTACCTCATCACCCTGAGGTTTCAGCACCATGGACAGTACTACCTCATCACCCTGCGGTTTCAGCACCCCGGACAGTACTACCTCATCACCCTGAGGTTTCAGCACCCTGGGCAGTACTACCTCATCCCCCTGAGGTTTCAGCACCCTGGACAGTACTACCTCATCACCCTGTTTCAGCACCCTGGACAGTACTACCTCATCACCCTGAGGTTTCAGCACCACGGACAGTACTACCTCATCACCCTGAGGTTTCAGCACCCTGGACAGTACTACCTCATCACCCTGAGGTTTCAGCACCATGGTCAGTACTACCTCATCACCCTGAGGTTTCAGCACCCTGGACAGTACTACCTCATCACCCTGAGGTTTGAGCACCCTGGACAGTACTACCTCATCACCCTGAGGTTTCAGCACCCTGGACAGTACTACCTCATCACCCTGAGGTTTCAGCACCCTGGACAGTACAACCTCATCACCCTGAGGATTCAGCACCCTGGACAGTACTACCTCATCACCCTGAGGTTTCAGCACCCTGGACAGTACTACCTCATCACCCTGAGGTTTCAGCACCATGGACAGTACTACCTCATCACCCTGAGGATTCAGCACCCTGGACAGTAGTACCTCATCACCCTGAGGTTTCAGCACCCCCGACAGTACTACCTCATCACCCTGAGGATTCAGCACCCTGGACAGTACTACCTCATCACCCTGAGGTTTCAGCACCCTGGACAGTACTACCTCATCACCCTGAGGTTTCAGCACCCTGGACAGTACTACCTCATCACCCTGAGGTTTCAGCACCATGGACAGTACTACCTCATCAACCTGTGGTTTCAGCACCACGGACAGTACTACCTCATCACCGAGGTTTCAGCACCACGGACAGTATTACCTCATCACCCTGAGGTTTCAGCACCCTGGACAGTACTACCTCATCACCCTGAGGGATCAGCACCCTGGACAGTACTACCCCATCACCCTGTTTCAGCACCACGGACAGTACTACCTCATCACCCTGAGGTTTCAGCACCATGGACAGTACTACTTGCCCTAAAACTCAACTCTGGACCTCAACGCTATTTCAGCTGATTTAGACTTGGCACACCAGGTTGGGTGCAATTAAAGTTTTTTTTGTACTATTTGTACAAATACAGTGGGGAGAACAAGTATTTGATACACTGCTGATTTTGCAGGTTTTCCTACTTACAAAGCATGTAGAGGTCTGTAATTTTTATCATAGGTACACTTCAACTGTGAGAGACGGAATCTAAGACAAAAATCCAGAAAATCACATTGTATGATTTTTAAGTAATTAATTTGCAATTTCAAAAAAAAGGGCAGGGAGCTATATAATGTCCTGCCCCACCACAGTACAGACAACAGTTTGAACTCCGCCTACGCGAGCGTTCCCCAACTGATAACCTAGCTGTTCCTAGTTGCATAGGCTCAGGAGTATCCAACTCTCCCGCCGTTGATGATTCTCAGGGAACCTCGGGTGTTTTCGGCTCTCCTCGGAAATGCACACGTCGGGGATTTCGGGATTCCTTAGGACGAGTGCCATCAGATGAACGAGTGTTCCCGAGGCCCGACCTCTCACACCGGTGTTCTCGTAGGCGACCATCAATCCTAATCGAAAGGGCGATAAGGGAATCAAGGTCCAGTGGTATTTCCCAAGCTGCGAGCTCATCCTTTATCCCCTCCGACAGTCCATGGAGGAAGGTGTCGAACAGAGCCTCCGGATTCAAGGAACTCTCGGCGGCCAATGTGCGAAAATCTACTGAGTAGTCTGCCACAGTACGGGAGTTCTGATGTACCTGCAGTAGTTTGAGCCGCCTCCCTCCCGGGCACCAGAGAATCGAATACCTTCCTCACTTCTGCCCTGAATTCCTCCGAGCTCTGGCACACAGTGGATTGCTGCTCCCCCACAGCTGTTTCCCAGGAGAGCGCCCTTCCAGACATTAGCGTGATTAAATACGCTATCTTCGATCGGTCCGACGGGAATGAAGAGGGCTGAAGTTGGAAGATGAGAGAGCACTGGGAAAGGAACGTCCGGCAAGTACCAGAATCGCCTGCATAACGTTCCCGGAGGAGGTAAGCGGCGCTCTCGGGGAGCCAGGGTAGGTTGAACCAATCCACCACTAGTAGGAAGGTTACTGGGTGGTTGGGAGGTCTCAGATGTGGCGTGCTGCCTATGAGCTAATTCACTGATGTGCTCCATTGTCGCCTTGAACCCTTGGTCGTGGCGTTCCGTCAGGGAACGAAGCCCTTCCAGAAGGTCCAGCAGTAGATCGTCACGTCTCCCAATGGTGGCTCCCTGCAGGGATATAGCATGGCGGAGCTGGTCCAAGTCTGCTGGGTCTGTCATGGCCAGTTCGTACCAGAAGGGCACAAGGCGAAACTCAGATGCAGACACAGGAGGCAGATGGTAGAGCTCCGATATTTATTATAACAAAGGGAGTAGGCAAAGTAAGGTCGGGGACAGGCGAGAGTTCATAAACCAGGTCAGAGTCCAAACCGTACCAGATGATAGGCAATCTCGAGGTCAGGCCAGGCAGGGGTCAGAAACCAGATCCGAGTCCAAAAACAGTACAAGGGGATTGGCAGGCTGGTAGTCAGAACAGGCAGAGTGGTCAGGCAGGCGGGTTAGGAGTCAGGACAGGCAAGGGTCGAAACCAGGAGGACTAGAAACAAACAGAGACTGGGGAAAGATAGGAGCAAGGAAAAACGCTGGTTGACTTGGCAAACAAGTTGAACTGGCACAGAGAGACAGGAAACACAGGGATATATACACCGGGATAATAAGTGACACCTGGAGGGGCTGGAGACAATAACGAGGACAGGTGAACCAGATCAGGATGTGACAAGTTCTCAAAATCCGTATATAGTAGACAAACCAGTTTAAAATCTATAGGTTTACCAAACGGTTAAGTGATTAACCATTAAACGCAGTTGGATTAAGTGATGGTCAAATGTATTTAAACAAATGAGAATTGAATAATATGAAAAGTATTGTTAGCATTGCATTGTGAAAGGCAATAACTTTATATGAAAGGAATTTCTAGATTAAATACTGATTAGGTTTGGTGAAAAATGTACTGTGTGATTTTGTGTGTTGAACTTAGTCAATTGAAAGTATGCTTAAAGTTTTCAAAGAACAGCCTTGTTGATGATCTGTACTAAGAAGTATGGCATTTTACCACATACTTGTGAAAATAGTACCAATGCAATAAAAAAACAGAACAGAAAATAAGCAGCTTTTTTTTTCATAGGGTCAGAGTTGAATACCCTGATCTAGACTAAGAAGGGACAGGCGTCGCTCCAATGCCGTGTTCTAGTGTGCATTGATCTATGGGCAACTGAACATGTGAACATAACATGCCTAACTGCAATGCTAACATGTAACCTTCCAGGCTTTAGCAGCAGCCTAACTGCAATGCTAACATGTAACCTTCCAGGCTTTAGCAGCAGCCTAACTGCAATGCTAACATGTAAACTTCCAGGCTTTAACAGCAGCCTAACTGCAATGCTAACATGTAACCTTCCAGGCTTTAGCAGCAGCCTAACTGCAATGCTAACATGTAAACTTCCAGGCTTTAGCAGCAGCCTAACTGCAATGCTAACATGTAACCTTCCAGGCTTTAACAGCAGCCTAACTGCAATGCTAACATGTATCCTTCCAGGCTTTAGCAGCAGCCTAACTGCAATGCTAACATGTAACCTTCCAGGCTTTAACAGCAGCCTAACTGCAATGCTAACATGTAACCTTCCAGGCTTTAGCAGCAGCCTAACTGCAATGCTAACATGTAGCCTTCCAGGCTTTAACAGCAGCCTAACTGCAATGCTAACATGTAGCCTTCCAGGCTTTAGCAGCAGCCTAACTGCAATGCTAACATGTAGCCTTCCAGGCTTTAGCAGCAGCCTAACTGCAATGCTAACATGTAGCCTTCCAGGCTTTAGCAGCAGCCTAACTGCAATGCTAACATGTAACCTTCCAGGCTTTAACAGCAGCCTAACTGCAATGCTAACATGTAGCCTTCCAGGCTTTAGCAGCAGCCTAACTGCAATGCTAACATGTCTCCTTCCAGGCTTTAGCAGCAGCCTAACTGCAATGCTAACATGTAACCTTCCAGGCTTTAGCAGCAGCCTAACTGCAATGCTAACATGTATCCTTCCAGGCTTTAGCAGCAGCCTAACTGCAATGCTAACATGTAACCTTCCAGGCTTTAGCAGCAGCCTAACTGCAATGCTAACATGTAGCCTGCCAGGCTCTAAGCAGCAGCCTAACTGCAATGCTAACATGTAACCTTCCAGGCTTTAACAGCAGCCTAACTGCAATGCTAACATGTAGCCTTCCAGGCTTTAGCAGCAGCCTAACTGCAATGCTAACATGTAGCCTTCCAGGCTTTAGCAGCAGCCTAACTGCAATGCTAACATGTAGCCTTCCAGGCTCTAAGCAGCAGCCTAACTGCAATGCTAACATGTAGCCTTCCAGGCTCTAAGCAGCAGCCTAACTGCAATGCTAACATGTAGCCTTCCAGGCTCTAAGCAGCAGCCTAACTGCAATGCTAACATGTAGCCTTCCAGGCTCTAAGCAGCAGCCTAACTGCAATGCTAACATGTAGCCTTCCAGGCTTTAGCAGCAGCCTAACTGCAATGCTAACATGTAGCCTTCCAGGCTTTCTGCATTATAGTATGCAAACATATCTAGCTGTACATGCGGTCACCTCCACCCTTGCATACATTGCCCTTATCTCTATAGGGGACAATGGAAGTCCACATGCAAACCCCTGTGATGCACACTACGCCCATAAAGCCTTCTCTCTCTGCTCTCTACTACACTCGTTACGGTGTGTTAGTAGGAGGAAGTTATTAAACACTGATCTTAGATCAGTTTTTGTAATTTTCCTAACAATGGATGAGGTTATTATTTTAGAACGGAGAACTGATCCTAGATGTGTGCCTAGGGAAAACTTCTACCTTCAGTATCGTGTTCCCTAATAACGTTGTCCCCTTTCACGCAAGGCTCTCTAACGATCAGTCGAACCTCGGACGCTAGCTACATCTTGGAATATCATAGCTCCTAACACGCTAATACCCTGCTTCCCTCTCTACCTCACACAGACACTGCTGCTACTCCCTCTCTACCTCACACAGACACTGCTGCTACTCCCTCTCTACCTCACACAGACACTGCTGCTGCTACTCCCTCTCTATCTCACACAGACACTGCTGCTGCTCCCTCTCTACCTCACACAGACACTGCGGCTACTCCCTCTCTATCTCACACAGACACTGCTGCTACTCCCTCTCTACCTCACACAGACACTGCTGCTACTCCCTCTCTACCTCACACAGACACTGCTGCTACTCCCTCTCTATCTCACACAGACACTGCTGCTACTCCCTCTCTATCTCACACAGACACTGCTGCTGCTTCCCTATCTACCTCACACAGACACTGCTGCTACTCCCTCTCTATCTCACACAGACACTGCTGCTACTCCCTCTCTATCTCACACAGACACTGCTGCTACTCCCTCTCTATCTCACACAGACACTGCTGCTACTCCCTCTCTCACACAGACACTGCTGCTACTCCCTCTCTACCTCACACAGACACTGCTGCTACTCCCTCTCTATCTCATACAGACACTGCTGCTACTCCCTCTCTATCTCACACAGACACTGCTGCTACTCCCTCTCTACCTCACACAGACACTGCTGCTACTCCCTCTCTACCTCACACAGACACTGCTGCTACTCTCTATCTCACACAGACACTGCTGCTACTCCCTCTCTACCTCACACAGACACTGCTGCTACTCCCTCTCTATCTCACACAGACACTGCTGCTACTCCCTCTCTACCTCATACAGACACTGCTGCTACTCCCTCTCTATCTCACACAGACACTGCTGCTACTCCCTCTCTACCTCACACAGACACTGCTGCTACTCCCTCTCTACCTCACACAGACACTGCTGCTACTCCCTCTCTACCTCACACAGACACTGCTGCTACTCCCTCTCTCACACAGACACTGCTGCTACTCCCTCTCTATCTCACACAGACACTGCTGCTACTCCCTCTCTACCTCACACAGACACTGCTGCTACTCCCTCTCTGCCTCACACAGACACTGCTGCTACTCCCTCTCTACCTCACACAGACACTGCTGCTACTCCCTCTCTACCTCACACAGACACTGCTGCTACTCCCTCTCTACCTCACACAGACACTGCTGCTACTCCCTCTCTACCTCACACAGACACTGCTGCTACTCCCTCTCTACCTCACACAGACACTGCTGCTACTCCCTCTCTATCTCACACAGACACTGCTGCTACTCCCTCTCTGCCTCACACAGACACTGCTGCTACTCCCTCTCTATCTCACACAGACACTGCTGCTACTCCCTCTCTACCTCACACAGACACTGCTGCTACTCCCTCTCTACCTCACACAGACACTGCTGCTACTCCCTCTCTACCTCACACAGACACTGCTGCTACTCCCTCTCTCACACAGACACTGCTGCTACTCCCTCTCTATCTCACACAGACACTGCTGCTACTCCCTCTCTACCTCACACAGACACTGCTGCTACTCCCTCTCTGCCTCACACAGACACTGCTGCTACTCCCTCTCTACCTCACACAGACACTGCTGCTACTCCCTCTCTACCTCACACAGACACTGCTGCTACTCCCTCTCTACCTCACACAGACACTGCTGCTACTCCCTCTCTACCTCACACAGACACTGCTGCTACTCCCTCTCTACCTCACACAGACACTGCTGCTACTCCCTCTCTATCTCACACAGACACTGCTGCTACTCCCTCTCTGCCTCACACAGACACTGCTGCTACTCCCTCTCTATCTCACACAGACACTGCTGCTACTCCCTCTCTACCTCACACAGACACTGCTGCTACTCCCTCTCTATCTCACACAGACACTGCTGCTACTCCCTCTCTACCTCACACAGACACTGCTGCTACTCCCTCTCTATCTCACACAGACACTGCTGCTACTCCCTCTCTACCTCACACAGACACTGCTGCTACTCCCTCTCTACCTCACACAGACACTGCTGCTACTCCCACTCTACCTCACACAGACACTGCTGCTACTCCCTCTCTATCTCACACAGACACTGCTGCTACTCCCTCTCTACCTCACACAGACACTGCTGATACTCCCTCTCTACCTCACACAGACACTGCTGCTACTCCCTCTCTCACACAGACACTGCTGCTACTCCCTCTCTACCTCACACAGACACTGCTGCTACTCCCTCTCTACCTCACACAGACACTGCTGCTACTCCCTCTCTACCTCACACAGACACTGCTGCTACTCCCTCTCTCACACAGACACTGCTGCTACTCCCTCTCTACCTCACACAGACACTGCTGCTACTCCCTCTCTATCTCACACAGACACTGCTGCTACTCCCTCTCTGCCTCACACAGACACTGCTGCTACTCCCTCTCTACCTCACACAGACACTGCTGCTACTCCCTCTCTACCTCACACAGACACTGCTGCTACTCCCTCTCTACCTCACACAGACACTGCTGCTACTCCCTCTCTACCTCACACAGACACTGCTGCTACTCCCTCTCTGCCTCACACAGACACTGCTGCTACTCCCTCTCTACCTCACACAGACACTGCTGCTACTCCCTCTCTACCTCACACAGACACTGCTGCTACTCCCTCTCTGCCTGACACAGACACTGCTGCTACTCCCTCTCTACCTCACACAGACACTGCTGCTACTCCCTCTCTCACACAGACACTGCTGCTACTCCCTCTCTACCTCACACAGACACTGCTGCTACTCCCTCTCTATCTCACACAGACACTGCTGCTACTCCCTCTCTACCTCACACAGACACTGCTGCTACTCCCTCTCTACCTCACACAGACACTGCTGCTACTCCCTCTCTACCTCACACAGACACTGCTGCTACTCCCTCTCTATCTCACACAGACACTGCTGCTACTCCCTCTCTATCTCACACAGACACTGCTGCTACTCTCTATCTCACACAGACACTGCTGCTACTCCCTCTCTACCTCACACAGACACTGCTGCTACTCCCTCTCTATCTCACACAGACACTGCTGCTACTCCCTCTCTATCTCACACAGACACTGCTGCTACTCCCTCTCTACCTCACACAGACACTGCTGCTACTCCCTCTCTACCTCACACAGACACTGCTGCTACTCCCTCTCTACCTCACACAGACACTGCTGCTACTCCCTCTCTACCTCACACAGACACTGCTGCTACTCCCTCTCTACCTCACACAGACACTGCTGCTACTCCCTCTCTCACACAGACACTGCTGCTACTCCCTCTCTATCTCACACAGACACTGCTGCTACTCCCTCTCTACCTCACACAGACACTGCTGCTGCTTCCCTATCTACCTCACACAGACACTGCTGCTACTCCCTCTCTACCTCACACAGACACTGCTGCTACTCCCTATCTACCTCACACAGACACTGCTGCTACTCTCTATCTCACACAGACACTGCTGCTACTCCCTCTCTACCTCACACAGACACTGCTGCTACTCCCTCTCTATCTCACACAGACACTGCTGCTACTCCCTCTCTATCTCACACAGACACTGCTGCTACTCCCTCTCTACCTCACACAGACACTGCTGCTACTCCCTCTCTACCTCACACAGACACTGCTGCTACTCCCTCTCTACCTCACACAGACACTGCTGCTACTCCCTCTCTACCTCACACAGACACTGCTGCTACTCCCTCTCTACCTCACACAGACACTGCTGCTACTCCCTATCTACCTCACACAGACACTGCTGCTACTCCCTCTCTATCTCACACAGACACTGCTGCTACTCCCTCTCTATCTCACACAGACACTGCTGCTACTCCCTCTCTATCTCACACAGACACTGCTGCTACTCCCTCTCTACCTCACACAGACACTGCTGCTACTCCCTATCTCACACAGACACTGCTGCTACTCCCTCTCTATCTCACAAGGACACTGCTGCTACTCCCTCTCTATCTCACACAGACACTGCTGCTACTCCCTCTCTATCTCACACAGACACTGCTGCTACTCCCTCTCTACCTCACACAGACACTGCTGCTACTCCCTATCTCACACAGACACTGCTGCTACTCCCTCTCTATCTCACACAGACACTGCTGCTACTCCCTCTCTATCTCACACAGACACTGCCGCTACTCCCTCTCTATCTCACACAGACACTGCTGCTACTCCCTCTCTATCTCACACAGACACTGCTGCTGCTTCCCTATCTACCTCACACAGACACTGCTGCTACTCCCTCTCTATCTCACACAGACACTGCTGCTACTCCCTCTCTGCCTCACACAGACACTGCTGCTACTCCCTCTCTACCTCACACAGACACTGCTGCTACTCCCTCTCTATCTCACACAGACACTGCTGCTACTCCCTCTCTACCTCACACAGACACTGCTGCTACTCCCTCTCTACATCACACAGACACTGCTGCTACTCCCTATCTACCTCACACAGACACTGCTGCTACTCCCTCTCTCACACAGACACTGCTGCTACTCCCTCTCTATCTCACACAGACACTGCTGCTGCTTCCCTATCTACCTCACACAGACACTGCTGCTACTCCCTCTCTATCTCACACAGACACTGCTGCTACTCCCTCTCTGCCTCACACAGACACTGCTGCTACTCCCTATCTACCTCACACAGACACTGCTGCTACTCCCTCTCTACCTCACACAGACACTGCTGCTACTCCCTCTCTATCTCACACAGACACTGCTGCTACTCCCTCTCTACCTCACACAGACACTGCTGCTACTCCCTCTCTACCTCACACAGACACTGCTGCTACTCCCTCTCTACCTCACACAGACACTGCTGCTACTCTCTATCTCACACAGACACTGCTGCTACTCCCTCTCTATCTCACACAGACACTGCTGCTACTCCCTCTCTACCTCACACAGACACTGCTGCTACTCCCTCTCTCACACAGACACTGCTGCTACTCCCTCTCTACCTCACACAGACACTGCTGCTACTCCCTCTCTACCTCACACAGACACTGCTGCTACTCCCTCTCTACCTCACACAGACACTGCTGCTACTCCCTCTCTATCTCACACAGACACTGCTGCAACTCCCTCTCTACCTCACACAGACACTGCTGCTACTCCCTCTCTATCTCACACAGACACTGCTGCTACTCCCTCTCTATCTCACACAGACACTGCTGCTACTCCCTCTCTACCTCACACAGACACTGCTGCTACTCCCTCTCTACCTCACACAGACACTGCTGCTACTCCCTCTCTACCTCACACAGACACTGCTGCTACTCCCTCTCTATCTCACACAGACACTGCTGCTACTCCCTCTCTATCTCACACAGACACTGCTGCTACTCTCTATCTCACACAGACACTGCTGCTACTCCCTCTCTACCTCACACAGACACTGCTGCTACTCCCTCTCTATCTCACACAGACACTGCTACAACTCCCTCTCTACCTCACATAGACACTGCTGCTACTCCCTCTCTATCTCACACAGACACTGCTGCTACTCCCTCTCTATCTCACACAGACACTGCTACAACTCCCTCTCTACCTCACATAGACACTGCTGCTACTCCCTCTCTATCTCACACAGACACTGCTGCTACTCCCTCTCTACATCTCACAGACACTGCTGCTACTCCCTCTCTACCTCACACAGACACTGCTGCTACTCCCTCTCTACCTCACATAGACACTGCTGCTACTCCCTCTCTATCTCACACAGACACTGCTACAACTCCCTCTCTACCTCACATAGACACTGCTGCTACTCCCTCTCTATCTCACACAGACACTGCTGCTACTCCCTCTCTACATCTCACAGACACTGCTGCTACTCCCTCTCTACCTCACACAGACACTGCTGCTACTCCCTCTCTACCTCACATAGACACTGCTGCTACTCCCTCTCTATCTCACACAGACACTGCTGCTACTCCCTCTCTATCTCACACAGACACTGCTGCTACTCCCTCTCTACCTCACATAGACACTGCTGCTACTCCCTCTCTATCTCACACAGACACTGCTGCTACTCCCTCTCTATCTCACACAGACACTGCTGCTACTCCCTCTCTACCTCACACAGACACTGCTGCTACTCCCTCTCTACCTCACACAGACACTGCTGCTACTCCCTCTCTATCTCACACAGACACTGCTGCTACTCCCTCTCTACCTCACACAGACACTGCTGCTACTCCCTCTCTCACACAGACACTGCTGCTACTCCCTCTCTATCTCACACAGACACTGCTGCTACTCCCTCTCTACCTCACACAGACACTGCTGCTGCTTCCCTATCTACCTCACACAGACACTGCTGCTACTCCCTCTCTACCTCACACAGACACTGCTGCTACTCCCTCTCTATCTCACACAGACACTGCGGCTACTCCCTCTCTACCTCACATAGACACTGCTGCTACTCCCTCTCTATCTCACACAGACACTGCGGCTACTCCCTCTCTATCTCACACAGACACTGCTGCTACTCCCTCTCTACCTCACATAGACACTGCTGCTACTCCCTCTCTATCTCACACAGACACTGCTGCTACTCCCTCTCTACCTCACACAGACACTGCTGCTACTCCCTCTCTACCTCACACAGACACTGCTGCTACTCCCTCTCTATCTCACACAGACACTGCTGCTACTCCCTCTCTATCTCACACAGACACTGCTGCTGCTTCCCTCACAAAATTACGTTTAAGTGGAATAGACATCTGTGCTCAGTGGGTTGCTTTCAAGCTCTAGCTCAGATGTGATGTGTCCACAACATCAGTGATAATATTCTGGGTCTATTCTCACTATTGTGTTTGTGACAAAGAAACAGAAAGATCCACGGGATCCTCTGACTGAATCTGTTGATCCACTGGATCCCCTGACTGAATCTGTTGATCCACTGGATCCCCTGACTGAATCTGTTGATCCACTGGATCCCCTGACTGAATCTGTTGACCCACTGGATCCCCTGACTGAATCTGTTGATCCACTGGATCCCCTGACTGAATCTGTTGATCCACTGGATCCCCTGACTGAATCTGTTGATCCACTGGATCCCCTGGCTGAATCTGTTGATCCACTGGATCCCCTGACTGAATCTGGATCCCCTAACTGCATCATATCACCTATAGTTAAACGTAGTGCACTACATAGGTAAAAGGTGCTATTTGGGACACACTTTATCCAAAGTGTCATTGCATTGCTGTCAGGGAAGCATTCTTCATCATTTGCATGTTTGTGACAACAATAGTAGTTAAAGGTTACAAAGCTACTAATAGGCCCAGTGACACCAGAATTACCTTCTAGGCCCAGTGACACCAGAATGACCTTCTAGGCCCAGTGACACCAGAAAGACCTTCTAGGCCCAGTGACACCAGAATGACCTTCTAGGCCCAGTGACACCAGAATGACCTTCTAGGCCCAGTGACACTATAATGACCTTCTAGGCCCAGTGACACCAGAATGACCTTCTAGACCCAGTGACACCAGAATGACCTTCTAGGCCCAGTGACACCAGAATGACCTTCTAGGCCCAGTGACACCAGAAAGACCTTCTAGGCCCAGAGACACCAGAAAGACCTTCTAGGCCCAGAGACACCAGAATGACCTTCTAGGCCCAGTGACACCAGAATGACCTTCTAGGCCCAGTGACACTATAATGACCTTCTAGGCCCAGTGACACCAGAATGACCTTCTAGGCCCAGAGACACCAGAATGACCTTCTAGGCCCAGAGACACCAGAATGCCCTTCTAGGCCCAGTGACACCAGAATGACCTTCTAGGCCCAGTGACACAAGAATGACCTTCTAGGCCCAGTGACACCAGAAAGACCTTCTAGGCCCAGAGACACCAGAAAGACCTTCTAGGCCCAGAGACACCAGAATGACCTTCTAGGCCCAGTGACACCAGAATGACCTTCTAGGCCCAGTGACACCAGAAAGACCTTCTAGGCCCAGTGACACCAGAATGACCTTCTAGGCCCAGTGACACCAGAATGACCTTCTAGGCCCAGTGACACTATAATGACCTTCTAGGCCCAGTGACACCAGAATGACCTTCTAGACCCAGTGACACCAGAATGACCTTCTAGGCCCAGTGACACCAGAATGACCTTCTAGGCCCAGTGACACCAGAATTACCTTCTAGGCCCAGTGACACCAGAATGACCTTCTAGGCCCAGTGACACCAGAAAGACCTTCTAGGCCCAGTGACACCAGAATGACCTTCTAGGCCCAGTGACACCAGAATGACCTTCTAGGCCCAGTGACACTATAATGACCTTCTAGGCCCAGTGACACCAGAATGACCTTCTAGACCCAGTGACACCAGAATGACCTTCTAGGCCCAGTGACACCAGAATGACCTTCTAGGCCCAGTGACACCAGAAAGACCTTCTAGGCCCAGAGACACCAGAAAGACCTTCTAGGCCCAGAGACACCAGAATGACCTTCTAGGCCCAGTGACACCAGAATGACCTTCTAGGCCCAGTGACACTATAATGACCTTCTAGGCCCAGTGACACCAGAATGACCTTCTAGGCCCAGAGACACCAGAATGACCTTCTAGGCCCAGAGACACCAGAATGCCCTTCTAGGCCCAGTGACACCAGAATGACCTTCTAGGCCCAGTGACACAAGAATGACCTTCTAGGCCCAGTGACACCAGAAAGACCTTCTAGGCCCAGAGACACCAGAAAGACCTTCTAGGCCCAGAGACACCAGAATGACCTTCTAGGCCCAGTGACACCAGAATGACCTTCTAGGCCCAGTGACACTATAATGACCTTCTAGGCCCAGTGACACCAGATTGACCTTCTAGGCCCAGAGACACCATAATGACCTTCTAGGCCCAGAGACACCAGAATGACCTTCTAGGCCCAGTGACACCAGAATGACCTTCTAGGCCCAGTGACACTATAATGACCTTCTAGGCCCAGTGACACCAGAATTACCACTTTGTCTTTGTAATGGCCACTTCCTTGTATAAGTGCTTGTGTGACAACATGGGCCATATAGTCCCTATGGGCCCTGGTGAAAAGTAGTTTACTATTAAGGGAATAGGGTGCCATTTAGGATGCCACTCACTTGTAGAAGTGTTTGCGTGACACAACTCTGCTAACGTTCAGACTCTCAGGGCTCCGTTGTCGCAGATCTGCTAACAGTTGACGAGTGTCCTCAGGGTTTAGACACATGATTGCTGCTTGCTAATTCACCTTTAATATAGCTGTCGTCAGCTGCCAATGGCTGCCTTTCATAGTGTCGCTCTGAGTTTAACCAGATCAATCTGGTACTGTCAGGACCTGTCCTCACTGGAACTAGGCTGAGAGGAGAGGAGAGGAGAGGAGAGGAGAGGAGAGGAGAGGAGAGGAGAGGAGAGGAGAGGAGAGGAGAGGAAAGGAGAGGAGAGGAGAGGAGAGAGGAGAGAGGAGAGAGGAGAGAGGAGAGAGGAGAGAGGGGAGAGGGGAGAGGGGAGAGGAGAGAGGAGAGAGGAGAGAGGAGAGAGGAGAGGAGGATTTCAGTGCTGCATGGACCGAAATAGAAACATTGTTTTGTATGTAATGTATGTCAACCTGCCCATCAGGGATTTCCGCTCTTCTTCAGTGTGTCTCCTGGATAACTGCTTGGATAGTCTCACGAGACAACCTGACTGGATCATCAACGGTCTTGAACTTACACATTACCCCAGTGGTCAGATCATCACAGACAAACGCTGGTTAAAACCTGTGCCTGTGACTTTACCCCCACATACATGTACAAATTACCTCGACTAACCTGTACCTCCGCACATTGACTCAGTACCGGTACTCTCTGTATATAGCCTCGTTATTGTTATTTTGTAGTGTTACTTTTTATTACATTTTTTACTTTAGTAAATATTTTCTTAACTCTTCTTGAACTACACTGTTGGTTAAGGGCTTGTAAGTAAGCATTTCACGGAAAAGTCTACACATGTATTCGAATGGTGCAGCGGTCTAAGGCACTGCATCGCAGCACTAGAGGCGTCACTACAGACCCGGATTCGATCCCGGGCTGTATTACAACTGGCCGTGAGTGAGAGTCCCATAGGGCGGTGCACAATTGGCCCAGCGTCATCTGTGTTAGGGCAGGGTTTGGCCGGGGAGGCTTTATTAATTGACTCATCGTTCTCTAGTGACCCCTTGTGGCGGGCCGGGCGCCTGCAGGCTGACCTCATTGTCAGTTGAACAGTGTTTCCTCCTACACATTGGTGCAGCTAGATTCTGGGTTAAGCGGGTGGGTGTTAAGAAGTGCGGTTTGGCTGGTCATGTTTTGGAGGACGCATGACTCAACCTTCGCCTCAGCCGATCCCGTTGGGGAGTTGCAGCGATGAGACAAGATCGAAATTGGGGAGAAAAAGATAAAAAATTAAAATACATATATGCACCCTAAGATTCACAGATCTAGGAGTGAGTGGCTCAGGCAAGTACATATTCATGTTTGAAACACCAAACGGGACGTATCGTAGTCCATTTGGGGTCAATCTGTTAGTACCAGAAGTACATGGAGAGGTTTATCCTAATTTCCTGACATCACTACAGAGGGAGACAGAGGGAGACCGAGTCAGAAACAGCACCTCCTGTATTATTCCAGCTGACTTCATATTTTATAAGAATGAATAACCTCTCCCGGGCAGACGTGGGGTAATCTATACACTCTCATTCAACAGTAAGGATATGGGCACCAACCGCTGTGCTTTGGTTGGCCACAAGCATCTCCCCACATTGAAGGTACTCTTACTGTGAAATATGCTCCAAGGTGACTATAAGTGCCTCTAGTGAAATAGTGGAGGGCAGTTTGATGACGCTGACCTGCATGCCACCGGTGGAGGATGATGGGTTCACCTGGTACAAAAGGAATGGAAATGAGGTGTGTCAAACAGAGAGGTGCAGGAACTTAAATTATCCCCAGCGCAGTCCTGGAAACTTTGGGGTTAAGAATGAGATCGATGCTCAGAAC
>NC_092114.1:10866303-10883803 GCF_045679555.1 Salvelinus alpinus | reverse complement strand
CACACACACACACACACACACACACACACACACACACACACACACACACACACACACACATATATAACCTGCCCTGCTAGAATAAATGCAGCTCCTTTTGGGTAATCCACATATTAGTGTCAACGTCCGGTCGTGTAGCTACTAGACACCAAGATAGCTACAAAGTGAGAGTGGGAAGGACATTAGTGATGTGAATAGCCGTTAAGGGCCCGATGTACGGAGCGTCAATGTGTGTCGCAATGTAATCACAGGGCCTGATGGCATAGCATCTGCTAAGAACAGAATCTCATTATAGTTCTACATGGAACCATTATAATATAATCTCATTATAGTTCTACATGGAACCATAAAAATATAATCTCATTATAGTTCTACATGGAACCATAAAAATATAATCTCATTATATTTCTACATGGAACCATAAAAATATAATCTCATTATATTTCTACATGGAACCATAAAAATATAATCTCATAGTTCTACATGGAACCATAAGAATATAATCTCATAGTTCTACATGGAACCATTAGAATATAATCTCATAGTTCTACATGGAACCATAAGAATATAATCTCATAGTTCTACATGGAACCATTAGAATATAATCTCATATTTCTACATGGAACCATAAGAATATAATCTCATAGTTCTACATGGAACCATTAGAATATAATCTCATAGTTCTACATGGAACCATTAGAATATAATCTCATATTTCTACATGGAACCATTAGAATATAATCTCATAGTTCTACATGGAACCATTAGAATATAATCTCATAGTTCTACATGGAACCATTAGAATATAATCTCATAGTTCTACATGGAACCATTAGAATATAATCTCATATTTCTACATGGAACCATAAGAATATAATCTCATAGTTCTACATGGAACCATTAGAATATAATCTCATATTTCTACATGGAACCATTAGAATATAATCTCATATTTCTACATGGAACCATAAGAATATAATCTCATAGTTCTACATGGAACCATTAGAATATAATCTCATAGTTCTACATGGAACCATTAGAATATGATCTCATTCTGGTTCTGCATGGAACTCACGCATCAGTGAATATTAATGATGTGTTCTTGCGAACCTTTATGTCACCATGAACGTGTCAAAGAAACAGACCACTAACAGTGGGCCCATAGTCCCTTAAACATACCCAACTCACACCTTTCTGGTTGAAATAAAGAAGTAAGGATCATCTATAGCTATGAAAGACCCTCTTTATGTCTCTCTCTGTCTGTCTGTCTGTCTGTCTGTCTGTCTGTCTGTCTGTCTGTCTGTCTGTCTGTCTGTCTGTCTGTCTGTCTGTCTGTCTGTCTGTCTGTCTGTCTGTCTGTCTGTCTGTCTGTCTGTCTGTCTGTCTGTATGTCTGTCTCTCTCTCTCTCTCTCTCTCTCTCTCTCTCTCTCTCTCTCTCTCTCTCTCTCTCTCTCTCTCTCTCTCTCTCTCTCTCTCTCTCTCTCTCTCTCTCTCTCTCTCTCTCTCTCTCTCTCTCTCCCTGTCTGTCTGTCTGTCTGTCTCTCTCTCTCTCGCTCTCTCTCGCTCTCTCTCTCAAAAAAAAATTGAATTCAAAGGGCTTTATTGGCCAGGGAGACATTTGCTTACATTTACAAAGCAAGCAAATAAGTGAAATAAACAATATAAATTGTACAGTAAATATTACACTCACAAAAGTTCCAAAATAAGAGAGACATTTTAAGTGTCATTATGTCTATATACAGCGTTGTAACGATGTGCAAATACAAAGAAGACAAATAAACATAAATATGGGTTGTATTTACAATGGTGTTTTTTCTTCGCTGGTTGCCCTTTTCTTGTGGCAACAGGTCATAAATCTTGCTGCTGTGATGTCACACTGTAGAATTTCACCCAATAGATAAGGGAGTTTATCAAAGTTATTTTCAAATTCTTTGTAGGTCTGTGTAATCTGAGGGAAATGTGTCTCTAATATGGTCATACATTTGGCAGGAGGTTAGGAACTCTGTCTCTCTCTCTCTCGCTCTCTGTCTGTCTGTCTGTCTGTCTGTCTGTCTGTCTGTCTGTCTGTCTGTCTGTCTG
Organism: Salvelinus alpinus; assembly: GCF_045679555.1. Taxonomy (NCBI): domain Eukaryota; kingdom Metazoa; phylum Chordata; class Actinopteri; order Salmoniformes; family Salmonidae; genus Salvelinus; species Salvelinus alpinus. The sequence goes on along the minus strand of NC_092114.1, from coordinate 10,881,723 downwards.
TCTGTCTCTCTCTCTCTCTCTCTCTCTCTCTCTCTCTCTCTGTCTGTCTGTCTGTCTGTCTGTCTGTCTGTCTGTCTGTCTGTCTGTCTGTCTGTCTGTCTGTCTGTCTGTCTGTCTGTCTGTCTGTCTGTCTGTCTGTCTGTCTGTCTGTCTCTCTATCTCTGTCTCTCATTCTCTTTATCTGTGCCTGTCTCTTTCTCACATCCCCTGTAACACATACACACACACATCAAATCAAATCAAATGTTATTTGTCACATGCACCAAATACAACAGGTGTAGACCTTACAGTGAAATGCTTACTTACAAACCCTTAACCAACATTGACATTTTAAGAAAATATCAAAAAAAAAAGTAAGGGATAAGAATAACAAATATTTAAAGAGTAGCAGTAAATAACAATAGCGGCGCTATATACAGGGTATTACGGTACAGAGTCAATGTGGAGGCTATATACAGGGTGTTACGGTACAGAGTCAATGTGGAGGCTATATTCAGGGGGTACCGGTACAGAGTCAATGTGGAGGCTATATACAGGGTGTTACGGTACAGAGTCAATGTGGAGGCTATATACAGGGTGTTACGGTACAGAGTCAATGTGGAGGCTATATACAGGGTGTTACGGTACAGAGTCAATGTGGAGGCTATATTCAGGGGGTACCGGTACAGAGTCAATGTGGAGGCTATATACAGGGTGTTACGGTACAGAGTCAATGTGGAGGCTATATACAGGGTGTTACGGTACAGAGTCAATGTGGAGGCTATATACAGGGTGTTACGGTACAGAGTCAATGTGGAGGCTATATACAGGGGGTACCGGTACAGAGTCAATGTGCGGGGGCACCGGTGTCGAGGTAATTGAGGTAATATGTACATGTAGGTAAAGTTATTAAAGTGACTATGCATAGATAATAACAGAGAGTAGCAGCAGTGTGTGGGTGGGGGGGTGGGGGGGGCAATGCAAGAGTCTGGGTAGCCATTTGAATAGCTGTTCAGGAGTCTTATGGCTTGGGGGTAGAAGCTGTTTAGAAGCCTCTTGGACCTAGACTTGGCGCTCGGGTACCTCTTGCCATGCGGTAGCAGAGAGAACAGTCTATCACTAGGGTGGCTGGAGTCTTTGACCATTTTTAGGGCCTTCCTCTGACACTGCCTGGAATAGAGGTCTTGGCTCCGGTGATGTACTTCCCTCTGTAGTGCCTTGCGTTTGGAGGCCGAGCAGCTGCCATACCATGCAGTGATGCAACCAGTCAAGATGCTCTCGATGGTGCAGCTGTAAAACCTTTTGAGGATCTGAGGACCCATGCTAAATCTTTTCGGAATAGGTTTTCTCGTGGATGAGAATGGGGATGTGCTCGGTGCTCCTTTTACACAATCATCTCCTTTGTCTTGATCACGTTGAGGAGAGGTTGTTGTCCTTGTACCACACGGCCAGGTCGCTGACCTCCTTCCTACAGGCTGTCTCATCATTGTCGGTGATCAGGCCTACCACTGTTGCGTCATCAGCAAACTTAATGATGGTGTTGGAGTCGTGCCTGGCCATGCAGTAGTGAGTGAACAGGGAGTACAGGAGAGGACTGAGCATGTACCCCTGAGGGGCCCCCGTGTTGAGGATTAGCGTGGCGGATGTGTTGTTACCTACCCTTTCCACCTGGGGGCGGCCCGTCAGGAAGTCCAGGATCCAGTAGCATAGGGAGGTGTTTAGTCCCAGGGTACTTAGCTTAGTGATGAGCTTAGAGGGTACTATGGTGTTGAACGCTGAGCTGTAGTCAATGAATAGCAATCTCACATAGGTGTTCCTTTTGTCCAGGTGGGAAAAGGCAGTGTGGAGTGCAATAGAGATTACATCATCTGTGGATCTGTTGGTGCAGTATCCAAATTGGAGTGGGTCTAGGGTTTTGGGGATAATGGTGTTGATGTGAGCCATTACCAGCCTTTCAAAGCACTTCATGGCTATAGCCATGAGTGCTACGTGTCGGTAGTCATTTAGGCAGGTTACCTTAGTGTTCTTGGGTACAAGGACTATGGTGGTCTGCTTGAAACACGTTGGTATTAGAGACTCAGACAGGGAGAGGTTGAAAATGTCAGTGAAGACACTTGCCAGTTGGTCCGCGCATGCTCTGAGTACACATCCTGGTAATTTGTCTGTGAATGTTGACCTGTTTAAAGGTCTTACTCATATCGGCTGCGGAGAGCGTGATCACACAGTCATCCGGAAAAGCTGATGCTCTCATGCATGTTTCAGTGTTACTTGCCTCGAAGCGAGCATAGAAGTTATTTAGCTCGTCTGGTAGGCTCATGTCACTGGGCAGCTCTCGGCTGTGCTTCCCTTTGTAGTCTGTAGTAGTTTCCAAGCCCTGCCACATCCAACAAGCGTCTGAGCCGGTGTAGTGCGATTCGATCTTAGTCCTGTATTGACACTTTGCCTGTTTAATGGTTCGTCGGAGGGCATAGCAGGATTTCTTATAAGCTTCCGGGTTTGAGTCCCGCTCCTTGAAAACGGCAGCTCTACCCTTTAGCTCAGTGCGAATGTTGCTTGTAATCCATGGCTTCTGGTTGGGGTATGTACGTACAGTCACTGTGGAGATGACATCCTCGATGCACTTATTGATAAAGCCAGTGACTGATGTGGTGTGCTCCTCAATGCTATCGGAGGAATCCCGGAACATATTCCAGTCTGTGATAGCAAAACAGTCCTGTAGTTTAGCATCTGCTTCATCTGACCACAATTTTTATAGACCGAGTCACTGGTGCTTCCTGCTTTAATTTTGGCTTGCAAGCAGGAATCAGGAGGATAGAACTATGGACACACACACACACACACACCCTTCGTTTCAGACAACCACATTATAATTAATGGCATAATATTGTTGTTTAGAATATAAGGCATTGATGAATTGCACCCTGTTCTCCATGTAGTGCACTACATTTGACCCTGGTTAAAACTACATAGGTTGCCATGTATGACCCTGTTCATTTCTCTGTCTGGTCAAAGCCAACACCCACAGTAACCTAATGGGGTGAAAGCATCGCATCTCCAGAACATTGGCAATTCTGCTTTCTATTCATTCACTTCGAGACTGATGTTACATAAAGCACCAGGTCAGTTGTGTTCAATGTGTTATTAGGCCCTTTCTGCCCTTATCCCTGCTGTTTCTAACTGCTGAATTAGGTGTACAGTCAGCCAGTCAGTCAGCCAGTCAGCCAGTCAGCCAGCCAGCCAGTCAGCCAGCCAGTCAGCCAGCCAGTCAGTCAGCCAGCCAGCCAGTCAGTCAGTCATCCAGCCAGCCAGTCAGCCAGCCAGCCAGCCAGTCAGTCAGTCAGTCAGTCAGCCAGCCAGTCAGTCAGTCATCCAGCCAGCCAGCCAGCCAGTCAGCCAGCCAGTCAGCCAGTCAGCCAGTCAGCCAGTCAGCCAGTCACAAAGCGCTGTAGCGGCTATTTTTATTTAATCATCAATTAGATAATCGTCTAGGCATCTCACGATTCCATTTCTCTGCTCTCTCTGTCTCTTTTCAATTCGGCTGTAGGGCGTAAAGAATCTTTAGAAATACAACTCTGCATCACGCGCTTGACTGGTCTTTATCATGGGTAAAGGAAATGTTGCTATCTCTCATGGCTGCATTCATTATGCTCAGATTCATTATACCATACATACAACACCAATTACATTAGTTAAGGATGATCATTATTTGTAGTCAACTTGCGATTGACTATGGGGTTTGTAGTTTTTTTTATTGATGTTACATACACAAAGGGAAAGCTAGGCCTTGTCTCCATTTGGTCTTCAGCCAATACCTAATTTGCTAGGTTGACATCTACATATTTTAAACGTTTTGATAAATGGATGTTTAGAGTTTAGAAAGACAAAATAATTAGTGATGACTTACATTAGGCTAAAGTTGGCTGTGGGACCAATCACTAAAACATTGATTTATTTAAATCTGACAAGGAGACACTTCCAATAATTTAGCCTGGATTAAATCAGTCCCAAAGAATAGCTAAATATCTTGAGACAGAGGACAATGTTGTGTCATTAATGCTGGTAAAATATTGGATTATTATGTGCTCATTGAACAACACCAATGGAGTGATAACAGTCAAAAGTTTGAACACACCTACTCATTCAAGGATTTTTCTTTATTTTTTACTATTTTCTACATTGTAGAATAGTAGTGAAGACATCAAAACTATGAAATAACACATATGGAATCATGTAGTAGCCCAAAAAAGTGTTAAACAAATCAAAATATATTTTAGATTGTTCAAAGTAGCGACACTTTGCCTTGATGACAGCTTTGTACACTCTTGGCATTCTCTCAACCAGCTTCATGAGGTAGTCACCTGGAATGCATTTCAATTAATAGGTGTAACTTGTTTAAATTTAAATTGTGGAATTTGGCCAGTGGCGTTTGAGCTAATCAGTTTTGTTTTGACAAGGTAGGGTTGTTATACAGAATATAGTCCTATTTGGTAAAAGACCAAGTCCACATTATGGCAAGAATAGCTCAAATAAGCAAAGAGAAACGACAGTCCATCGTTACTTTAAGACATAAAAGTTAGTCAATATGGAACATTTCAAGAACTTTGAAAGTTTCGTCAAGTGCAGTCGCAAAAACCATCAAGCGCTATGATGAAACTGGCTCTCATGAGGACCACCACAGGAAAGGAAGACCCAGAGTTACCTCTGCTGCAGAGGATAAGTTCATTAGAGATACCAGCCTCAGAAATTGCAGCCCAAATATATTCTTCACAGAGTTCAAGTAACAGACACATCTCAACATCAACTGTTCAGAGGAGACTACGTGAATCAGGCCTTCATGGTCGAATTGCTGCAAAGAAACCACTACTAAAGGACACCAATAATAAGAAGAGATTTGCTTGGGCCAAGAAAAACGAGCAATGGACATTAGACCGGTGGAAATCTGTCCTTTGGTCTGATGAGTCCAAATTTTTGATTTTTGGATCCAACCACCGTGTCTTTGTGAGATGCAAGAATGCCAAGAGTGTGCATAGCTGTCATCAAGGCAAAGGATGTCTACTTCGAAGAATCTAAAATATATTTTGATTTGTTTAAAACCTTTTTGCTTACTACATGATTCCATATGTGTTATTTCATAGTTTTGATGTCTTCACTACTATTCTACAATGTAGAAAATAGTAAAAATAAAGAAAAATCCTTGAATGACTAGGTGTGTCCAAACTTTTGACTGCAACATATTATAAAAAATGTTGCTGCCTCTTGGGCCCCCCACGGCCCTGGCCCCAGGGGCTTCAGCCCCGATAGGCCCCTGCATTAAACCGGCCCTGGTCATACAATCCGCTGGTGTTTCATACACTCTGTTGGTGCGTCAGAGTTTCTTCTCGGAAAAACGGTGACTGGCGCCATTGTGTGGCTTTACGGAAAATAACACCAAAAGAGTTCAACTCTAATTCATAGAAGTCCAATCAATCAGCAAATTTAAACGACAATAAATTCATTATAGGCTACGTGTTAAATCTACTATTGAACAGATCGTGTTGACATCTTTTTTCACACCTTTATGGTTACGCACAAGATGACAATTAGGCTATAGACTTCACTTTCTACACCGATTGGTCAACTTTGATACGATATGCCTTCAAGTTGATAACTTTGGCACTTTCACTTATTCTAGCTGATAGCCTACTTAGGCTAAACAAATCCTTCCTTATCGACAGGTCATCTCTGAAGTCGCTGGCGTTGTACAGCGCAGCGAACAGACTCTAGAGAACTATTTTAGAATTCATCCATCCCCTTTCCTGGACCAATTTCCTTTGGAAAGACCAATAAAAAGCATGGGAAAATCCTCCCCACTTTTTCCGATTACAGGGCTGGTTTTTAAAGAAAGCACGCCCGACCGCTTGCCGAACGTACCGCAGAGTAGTAGAACGACGGAGTACTGAGGAGAAGTCAACCAACAGAAGAACCCAACTTTACGTCTGACAGGTAAGGATGCGCAACTTTTATCTTAAACCGAGCTTTTTTTTTTAAATGTAGGCTAATCTTATGACATATTGGTCGCCCATAACTTTAACTTTTCTTCTTCGTAGAATTATCTGTGAGTTACGACTGTGACGCTGAAAGCATAACATACAAAGTGATGCGTGCGTATGGCATTGTAAATGGCGTTGTATAGCAAGGTTAAAATTACAGAGTCAATTAACATAGGGTTTGCTTACATTTTAAGAGTATACAACAACAAAAAAATGTATAAAATAGTTTGCCCCAGCTGTCAGCAGTTGAAAAGTCCTTCAAGTTCAGTCAAACGTGTCTCAAGAACATAACGTTTTATACGAATTATTGGGGGGAAATAAGAAACACGCGCACCGCTCTTGATAGTACCACTGTTTTTTTAACAAGCTTTACGTATCGATCACACAGCCTACGTCATACGAACTATTGGGAAATATATTTAATACTTTGGGATGTTAAATAGGCCTACACATACAGGAAAAAATATATATGTTTCTGAAATTACACTACAACAAAGAAACATATGGAGTAACACAGGATGGATACAAAAGTGGATGGATGGACAGAAGGACAGGGACACAGGTGGACGGATGGACAGATGGACAGGGACACAGGTGGACTGATGAACAGAAGGACAGGTGACACAGAGACAGGGAAATAGGTGGACGGATTGACAGAGAGACAGGGTTATTAGTTCTGGCCTCACATAACATTGTTTTAACAGAGGATTGTTAGCGTGCTGTTGTGATTGAGGAGGGCGGAATCTGTGGTCCACTTACAGAACATGCAGCAGTGGTTCCCAACCCTGGTCCTCCAGTACCCCCCAACAGGACACCCTGAACAAGCACCCCCCCCCCCCCCCCCCACCCCCCCCCGATTTAACTTGTCAACTAATCATCAAGCCCTCAATGAGTTGAATGACGTGTGTTTGTCAAGGACTGCAACGAATCTGTGTACTGTTGGGGGTAATGGAGGACCAGGGTGGGGAGACACTAACATACAGTATACAGCTAAACAGGACTGGCCTTTTTGTGTGCGTGTGAAATGCTGTGTCAGTATTTCTATTCATTATGGATCCCCATTAGTTCCTGCCAAGGCAGCAGCTACTCTTCCTGGGGTTTATTATGGATCCCCATTAGTTCCTGCCAAGGCAGCAGCTACTCTTCCTGGGGTTTATTATGGATCCCCATTAGTTCCTGCCAAGGCAGCAGCTACTCTTCCTGGGGTTTATTATGGATCCCCATTAGTTCCTGCCAAGGCAGCAGCTGCTCTTCCTGGGGTTTATTATGGATCCCCATTAGTTCCTGCCAAGGCAGCAGCTACTCTTCCTGGGGTTTATTATGGATCCCCATTAGTTCCTGCCAAGGAAGCAGCTACTCTTCCTGGGGTTTATTATGGATCCCCATTAGTTCTTGCCAAGGCAGCAGCTACTCTTCCTGGGGTTTATTATGGATCCCCATTAGTTCCTGCCAAGACAGCATCTACTCTTCCTGGCGTTTATTATGGATCGTCCTGGGGTCCGGCAAAATTAAGTCAGTTATACAATTTTAAAAACATTACAATACATTCACAACAGATTTTACAACATATTAAGTGTTTGCCCTCAGGCCCTTACTCCACCACTACCACATATCTACAATACTAAATCCATGTGTGTGTATAGTGTGCATGTTATCGTGTGTGTGTGTGTGTGTGTGTGTGTGTGTGTGTGTGTGTGTGTGTGTGTGTGTGTGTGTGTGTGTGTGTGTGTGTGTGTGTGTGTGTGTGTGTGTGTGTGTGTGTGTGTGTGTGTGTGTATGCATGTCTCTGTGCCTATGTGTGTGTTTCTTCACAGTCCCCTCTGTTCCATAACGTGTATTTTTATCTGTTTTCTAAAATCTGATTCTCCTGCTGCATCAGTTACCTGATGTGGAATAGAGTTCCATGTAGTCATGGCTCTATGTAGTACTGTGCACCTCCCATAGTCTGTTCTGGACTTGGGGACTGTGAAGAGACCTCGGGTGGCATGTCTTGTGGGGTATGCATGGGTGTCTGAGCTGTGTGCCGGTAGTTCAAACAGACAGCTCAGTGCATTCAACATGTCAATCAATACAAGTAGTGATGTAGTCAATCTCTCCTCCACTTTGAGCCAGGAAAGATTGACATGCATATTATGAATTGTTTGCTCTCTGTGTACATCCAAGGGCCAGCCCTGCTGCCCTATTGTGAGCTAGTTGCAATTTTCCAAAGTCCCTCTTTGTGGCACCTGACCACACAACTTTACAGTAGTCCAGGTGAGACAAAACTAGTAAAAGAGAGTGAGAGAGAGTGATAGTAAAAGAGAGAGTGATAGTAAAAGAGAGTGAGAGAGTGATAGCAAAAGAGAGAGTGAGAGTGAGAGAGAGTGATAGTAAAAGAGAGAGTGATAGTAAAAGAGAGTGAGAGACTGATAGCAAAAGAGAGAGTGAGAGTGAGAGAGAGTGATAGTAAAAGAGAGAGTGATAGTAAAAGAGAGTGAGAGACTGATAGCAAAATAGAGAGTGAGAGTGAGAGAGAGTGATAGTAAAAGAGAGAGTGATAGTAAAAGAGAGTGAGAGAGTGATAGCAAAAGAGAGAGTGAGAGTGAGTGAGAGTGATAGTAAAAGAGAGAGTGATAGTAAAAGAGAGTGAGAGAGTGATAGCAAAAGAGAGAGTGAGAGTGAGAGAGAGTGATAGTAAAAGAGAGAGTGAGAGTGAGAGAGAGTGATAGTAAAAGAGAGAGTGATAGTAAAAGAGAGTGATAGTAAAAGAGAGAGTGATAGTAAAAGAGAGTGAGAGAGTGATAGCAAAAGAGAGAGTGAGAGTGAGAGAGAGTGATAGTAAAAGAGAGAGTGATAGTAAAAGAGAGCGTGATAGTAAAAGAGAGAGTGATAGTAAAAGAGAGAGTGATAGTAAAAGAGAGAGTGATAGTAAAAGAGAGAGTGATAGTAAAAGAGAGAGTGATAGTAAAAGAGAGAGTGATAGTAAAAGAGAGAGTGATAGCAAAAGAGAGAGTGATAGTAAAAGAGAGAGTTGGAGAGTGATAGTAAAAGAGAGAGTGATAGTAAAAGAGAGAGTGATAGTAAAAGAGAGAGTGATAGTAAAAGAGAGAGTGATAGTAAAAGAGAGAGTGATAGTAAAAGAGAGAGTGATAGTAAAAGAGAGAGTTGGAGAGTGATAGTAAAAGAGAGAGTGATAGTAAAAGAGAGAGTGATAGTAAAAGAGAGAGTGATAGTAAAAGAGAGGAGAGATAACAAACAAACAGATAAAAGTCAAGAGTTGGCCCAGTTCACAGGATGTTTATGTACGTGTGTGTGTGTGTGTGTGTGTGTGTGTGTGTGTGTGTGTGTGTGTGTGTGTGTGTGTGTGTGTGTGTGTGTGTGTGTGTGTGTGTGTGTGTGTGTGTGTGTGTGTGTGTGTGCGTGTGCATGTGTGTGCATGTGTGTGTGTGTGAGAATCATGTGGACATTTCAGGGGACAGCATAACCACAGTCCCCCAGGGGAACGTAGACTGGAAGAGACACAGTATTGTACGTCACTGAGACGTACAAAAACAGTTTCAGAGAAACACCAATCTCATTCTGAACGTTACATAAGTGTAATCAAATCAACATCATATAACACACGTGAAGTATGCTGAGAACGACAACAGTGTTGCGTAATATGATACTGTAATATGCTACTATAATATGATACTGTAATATGCTACTGTAATATGCTACTGTAATATGCTACTGTAATATGATACTGTAATATGATACTGTAATATGCTACTGTAATATGATACTGTAATATGCTACTGTAATATGCTACTGTAATATGCTACTGTAATATGATACTGTAATATGCTACTGTAATATGCTACTGTAATATGATACTGTAATATGCTACTGTAATATGCTACTGTAATATGATACTGTAATATGCTACTGTAATATGCTACTGTAATATGCTACTGTAATATGACACTGTAATATGATACTGTAATATGACACTGTAATATGATACTGTAATATGCTACTGTAATATGATACTGTAATATGATACTGTAATATGGTACTGTAATATGATACTGTAATATGCTACTGTAATATGATACTGTAATATGGTACTGTAATATGCTACTGTAATATGATACTGTAATATGATACTGTAATATGACACTGTAATATGCTACTATAATATGCTACTGTAATATGATACTGTAATATGATACTGTAATATGGTACTGTAATATGCTACTGTAATATGCTACTGTAATATGATACTGTAATATGCTACTGTAATATGATACTGTAATATGATACTGTAATATGACACTGTAATATGCTACTATAATATTCTACTGTAATATGATACTGTAATATGATACTGTAATATGATACTGTAATATAATACTGTAATATGCTACTGTAATATGATACTGTAATATTCTACTGTAATATTCTACTGTAATATGCTACTGTAATATGCTACTGTAATATGATACTGTAATATGCTACTGTAATATAATACTATTCCTAAGGTTTCATTGTTTATTTGAATGAAATCTGATCTTTAAAACAAGACATGAAGGTGGAAAACCCCCGAAGCACATTGGTTTGGGTGGTGAGCTCATGGAAACAGAAAGGGGGTTTCAGGGGGTTATGTTGTGTTCTGCCACACATAACCTCTAGTAAAAGGAACTATTATTCTAGAAAACATCCAGGAGCATGTTTCACCGGTTTGTGTGTGTGTGTGTGTGTGTGTGTGAGTAAGAGAGAGTCTGTTTGTAGTGTGTGTGTGTGTGTGTGTGTGTGTGTGTGTGTGTGTGTGTGCGTGTGTGTGTGTGTGTGTGAGTAAGAGAGAGTCTGTTTGTAGTGTGTGTGTGTGTGTGTGTGTGTGTGTGTGTGTGTGTGTGTGTGTGTGTGTGTGTGTGTGTGTGTGTGTGTGTGTGTGTGTGTGTGTGTGTGTGAGAGAGAGAGAGAGAGAGAGAGAGTTTTGTGTGTGTGTGTGTGTGAGAGTAAGAGAGAGTCTGTTTGTAGTGTGTGTGTGTGTGTGTGTGTGTGTGTGTGTGTGTGTGAGAGAGAGAGAGAGAGAGAGAGAGAGAGAGTCTGTTTGTAGTGTGTGTGTGTGTGTGCTGATATACAGTACATTATCTAATGTTTTTACTTTGTGTATGGCACGTTGTGTATTGTACGTTGTGTATTGTACGTTGTGTATGGCACGTTGTGTATTGTACGTTGTGTATTGTACGTTGTGTTAACATGAGTGTGTTCACCTGTCTCCCCCTGTAGGTGACAGAGGATGTCCAGAGCTGACTGGTCCTTCCTGGAGCACCTGTTGGAGGAGGGGCAGGAGTATAGCACCGGGGTGGGCCGTGTCTGGCTCACTGTCCTCTTCCTGTTCCGTATGCTGGTCCTGGGCACCGCCGCAGAGTCAGCCTGGGACGACGAACAGGACGACTTCGTCTGTAACACCAAGCAACCTGGATGTACCGCCGTGTGTTACGACAAAGCTTTCCCCATATCACATTACCGCTATTTTGTCCTCCAGGTGATTTTTGTTTCCACGCCGACAATTTTTTACTTCGGATATGTGGCCATGAGGGCTGCAAAGGAGAAAAAAAAGGAGGAAGATGAGGAGGAGGGTGGGGGTGGTGAGGGACGAGAGAAGGGAGGAGTAAAGAAGAGTGGAGAGAAGAAGAGGGAGGTGAGAAAGGGGGATGAGATAGAAGAACTAGAGGAGGAGAAAGGAGGGAGGAAGGAGGTGAAAGCTCTCCCAGAGGCTCCTAAACTGAAGGGCCGTCTCCTCTGTGCCTACGCCGCCAGCATCCTCCTCAAGGTCCTCCTGGAGGTCGGCTTCATCGTGGGGCTATGGTACCTCTACGGCTTCGTGATCCCGGCACGGTTCGAGTGTGTCCGGGACCCCTGTCCTCACACGGTGGACTGCTTCGTCTCCAGACCCACGGAGAAGACCATCTTCACCATCTACACCCAGGCCATCGCTGGAGTCTCTCTCCTTCTCAACATAGCCGAGCTCCTCCACCTCCTCCAGCTGGCCGTCACCCACCACCTAGAAAAACACTATGCCCAGGAGCAGTACACCTTTCCTGGCATAGCTGGGGTCCGAGTCCAGCCTGGGGCTTCAGGGTTGGAGATGGAGATGCAGCAAGCTTCGCCTTACCAGGAGAAGAGCCATCTCTATTTAGCCATGGGGGAGGCCAGTTACGCCAAGCCCAGTGAGAGTTATCTGGACCTGGGGGAGGCCGGCTACGCCAAGCCCAGTGAGAGTTATGTGGAACTGGGGGAGGCCAGCTACGCCAAGCCCAGTGAGAGTTATCTGGACCTGGGGTCCAGAACAGGGATGGACCCTGCTGGTGACATTCTCCCCAGTTATTTGAACTGTATGGGGGCGATAAGGACTACACACTCTTCAGGGAGAGCTCACCCTAAGAAATACAACACACAACACACACACAGTAAGGGTGCCCAGAAGGGACACAGTAAAAAACACACTAAGCATTATGTATGAGGAAACCAGAGAGGTTTGGTTCTGTGAATAGGAGTAAGCCATGTGTCCACTACAGACTGATACAGGCACCTTCGGGGGGTTGGAATGCACAAGACTAAGGAAACACTTTACTTGACACCCTGCGTCATAACACTGTCATAACCATGTCATAATATGTCATAACAGCTGACATAACTTGTTATAACATGTTATAATATGGTCATAACACTGTCATATGTTATAACAGCTGACATAACTTGTCATAACCTGTTATAATATGGTCATAACACTGTCATAATATATTATAACAGCTGACATAACTTGTCACAACCTGTTATAATATGGTCATAACACTGTCATATGTCATAACAGCTGACATAACTTGTCATAACCTGTTATAATATGGTCATAACACTGTCATAATATATTATAACAGCTGACATAACGTGTCATAAAATGTTATAATATGGTCATAACACTGTCATAACAGCTGACATAACTTGTCATAAAATGTTATAATATGGTCATAACACTGTCATCATATATTATAACAGCTGACATAACTTGTCATAACATGTTATAAGACTGTCATAACCATGTCATAGTATGTCATAACAGCTGACATAACTTGTCATAACCTGTTATAATATGGTCATAACACTGTCATAATATGTTATAACAGCTGACATAACTTGTCACAACCTGTTATAATATGGTCATAACACTGTCATAATATGTCATAACAGCTGACATAACTTTTCATGAAATGTTATAATATGGTCATAACACTGTCATAATATGTCATAACAGCTGACATAACGTGTCATATCCTGTTATAACATAGTCATAACACTGTCATATGTTGTAACAGCTGACATTAACATGCCATAACCTGTTATAATAAGGTCATAACACTGTCATAACACATTTAGACCTGTTGTGACATACTGTACATTGTGTTATTTTATGGCTGGTTATGACACCTACATAAGAGTGTCAAAACACACCACACAAGGCAAAACATTCCATTACATCATAGCCTACTTGTCAGCAGTATGTTTAACAGTATAACAGTATGTTAATATAACATAGATTTTTTTTATTGACCATATTAAATTATCATTGTAATTGCACACACATTGATGTCATACATGCACCTGCCCCAATGCTCTGTTTCTGATGACTGGGATGAATGTAGGAGCAGATTACAGGAGCAGGACTAGACACCCTCTATTAGACTGATGACTGGGATGAATGTAGGAGCAGATTTCAGGAGCAGGACTAGACACCCTCTATTAGACTGATGACTGGCGTAAGGTTATGTACGTGATAGTCCTGTCTGGCTTATATGATTATGATGGTCGAAATGCTTCTTGACATTGGCATAAAGTATATTTTCTACTAGTTATTTAAAATATGATGAACAAAATACTGTAAAGAATTCATTACAACAACGAAGGACTTAAGAAACAAACTTTCAAACGAAAGGAAACTTTTTGGCTGGGATTTTTTTTTTTATATAAATGTTTGACACTCTTGTGTAGGTGTTATAACCAGCCATAAAATAATACACTATATGTCACAACAGGTGTAAATATATGGGTCATGACAGTGTTATAACCATATTATGACAGGTTATGACTAGTTATGTCAGCTGTTATGACATATTATGACATGGTTATGACCGTGTTATTACATGTTACTGATTGTATTGTGCAACATATACCTTGAAGGCAAAGACTATGTAGTGGAGACTAGATTAGATCTTCCTCATTCAAATGGGAACCAGAGAACCTCCCTCAAGGGAGGTACGATCCTTGATCATGGAACACTGGAGAATGGGAACCAGAGAAGGTAAAACCCTGATCATGGAACACCAGAGAATGGGAACCAGAGAAGGTAAAACCTTGATCATGGACACCGGAGAATGGGAACCAGAGAAGGTAAAACCCTGATCATGGAACACCAGAGAATGGGAACCAGAGAAGGTAAAACCTTGATCATGGAACACCGGAGAATGGGAACCAGAGAAGGTAAAACCTTGATCATGGAATACCGGAGAATGGGAAACGAGGAATAATGGAACAGTGAAATGATGTAGTATAATTCAGCCATTTATGACTTCAGGAATCCTTCTATGGGAATGGGATAAGCTTATGCACTGGCTGAATGTACCAAACAGGGCCCATGCAGTGCAGTGAGGTCTTGTGAGAAAGCATAGGGGGGGGAGGAAATATGACTGTGTCCCAAATGGCACCCTATTCCCTACATAGTGCACTACTTTAGACCAGAGCCTCATGGACCCTAGTCAACAGTAGTGCACTATGTAGGGAATAGGGTGGCATTTAGGAGGTTTCCTTTATGTTCTGAATTAAGCATGTTCCCTAAGGGATTACTGTGACCTCAGAATGCTGCTAGAGCCAGTGGAATGTACTGGGCTATTCTGCCTCCCCGGAGACCAGTGTACTGGGATCTCTGGACTATTCTGCCTAACCCGGAGACCAGTGTACTGGGATCTCTGGACTATTCTGCCTCCCCGGAGACCAGTGTACTGGGCTCTCTGGACTATTCTGCCTAACCCGGAGACCAGTGTACTGGGATCTCTGGACTATTCTGCCTAACCCGGAGACCAGTGTACTGGGCTCTCTGGACTATTCTGCCTAACCCGGAGACCAGTGTACTGGGCTCTCTGGACTATTCTGCCTAACCCGGAGACCAGTGTACTGGGATCTCTGGACTATTCTGCCTAACCCGGAGACTAGTGTACTGGGATCTCTGGACTATTCTGTCTAACTCGGAGACTAGTGGCCAAACACACTGGCAATCATGCGCACAAAGGCACACACATGAGCAGGCATACACACATATAGGCAAACACACACACACACACACACACACACATACACACACACACACACACACACACACACACACACACACACA
>NC_092114.1:10856303-10863803 GCF_045679555.1 Salvelinus alpinus | reverse complement strand
TATGGAGAGAAAGAGACTGGGGGGAGGGAGGGAGAGGGAGTGGGGATGGAGAGAAAGAGACTGGGGGGAGGGAGGGAGAGGGAGTGGGGATGGAGAGAAAGAGACTGGGGGGAGG
This sequence comes from Salvelinus alpinus, assembly GCF_045679555.1. NCBI lineage: Eukaryota > Metazoa > Chordata > Actinopteri > Salmoniformes > Salmonidae > Salvelinus > Salvelinus alpinus. Next base: position 10,863,688 of record NC_092114.1, on the reverse strand, counting down.
GAGGGAGAGGGAGTGGGGATGGAGAGAAAGAGACTGGGGGGAGGGAGGGAGAGGGAGTGGGGATGGAGAGAAAGAGACTGGGGGGAGGGAGGGAGAGGGAGTGGGGATGGAGAGAAAGAGACTGGGGGGAGGGAGGGGGAGGGAGTGGGGATGGAGAGAAAGAGACTGGGGGGAGGGAGGGAGAGGGAGGGGGTATGGAGAGAAAGAGACTGGGGGGAGGGAGGGAGAGGGAGGGGGTATGGAGAGAAAGAGACTGGGGGGAGGGAGGGAGAGGGAGGGGGTATGGAGAGAAAGAGACTGGGGGGAGGGAGGGAGGGAGAGGGAGTGGGGATGGAGAGAAAGAGACTGGGGGGAGGGAGGGAGAGGGAGTGGGGATGGAGAGAAAGAGACTGGGGGGAGGGAGGGAGAGGGAGGGGGTATGGAGAGAAAGAGACTGGGGGGAGGGAGGGAGAGGGAGTGGGGATGGAGAGAAAGAGACTGGGGGGAGGGAGGGAGAGGGAGTGGGGATGGAGAGAAGGAGACTGGGGGGAGGGAGGGAGAGGGAGTGGGGATGGAGAGAAAGAGACTGGGGGGAGGGAGGGAGAGGGAGTGGGGATGGAGAGAAAGAGACTGGGGGGAGGGAGGGAGAGGGAGTGGGGATGGAGAGAAAGAGACTGGGGGGAGGGAGGGAGAGGGAGTGGGGATGGAGAGAAAGAGACTGGGGGGAGGGAGGGGGAGGGAGTGGGGATGGAGAGAAAGAGACTGGGGGGAGGGAGGGAGAGGGAGGGGGTATGGAGAGAAAGAGACTGGGGGGAGGGAGGGAGAGGGAGGGGGTATGGAGAGAAAGAGACTGGGGGGAGGGAGGGAGAGGGAGTGGGGATGGAGAGAAAGAGACTGGGGGGAGGGAGGGGGAGGGAGTGGGGATGGAGAGAAAGAGACTGGGGGGAGGGAGGGAGAGGGAGGGGGTATGGAGAGAAAGAGACTGGGGGGAGGGAGGGAGAGGGAGGGGGTATGGAGAGAAAGAGACTGGGGGGAGGGAGGGGGAGGGAGTGGGGATGGAGAGAAAGAGACTGGGGGGAGGGAGGGAGAGAAAGAGACTGGGGGGAGGGAGGGAGAGAAAGAGCCTGGGGGGAGGGAGGGAGAGGGAGTGGGGATGGAGAGAAAGAGACTGGGGGGAGGGAGGGGGAGGGAGGGGGTATGGAGAGAAAGAGACTGGGGGGAGGGAGGGAGAGGGAGGGGGTATGGAGAGAAAGAGACTGGGGGGAGGGAGGGAGAGGGAGTGGGGATGGAGAGAAAGAGACTGGGGGGAGGGAGGGAGAGGGAGGGGGGATGGAGAGAAAGAGACTGGGGGGAGGGAGGGGGAGGGAGGGGGGATGGAGAGAGCGATGGATATAGAGAAAGGGTATGTTCAATGAAAGTGACTGTTTCTAAATGGTTTTAAGTTAATTCCCTGGGAATGAAAAGTCATTGCACATTCAATGTAGAATATAAGCGGTACAGCTGAATTAGTTATCATTGAGAAAGGTATTCCTTTAATAAGAAAGGAGAGTACTTCAATAATATGTATTTAATTTGGTTTTGTACAGAGATTGTCAATGTTTATATTAAGTAGTTACATGTTAATAAAGCTCTATATTTTCATCTGTTTTAATTAGGTTAGTATGTCCTCTTTATTTACCCACTTCATTGACTACAGCTTTGAATTGATGGCTTCCACAGTTGTAGCTCGATGGAGTACCTGCATTTTAGCTAAGACACCTAATTCTCCTAACATTAACCTAATTCTCCTAACCTGCTATGTTAATTCTCCTAACCTGCTATGTTAATTCTCCTAACCTGCTATGTTAATTCTCCTAACCTGCAACATTGATTCTCCAAACCTGCTATATACATTTTCCAAACATTAACCTAATTCTCCTAACCTGCTATGTTAATTATCCTAACCAAGCGGATTTTGGGGGGGGGTGTTATAGGCCGCCCAAGCAGAATGCATTCAACGAAGGTATTGAAATTGTGTTGTCAAACTGTAATGATTCACCTGTTGAAGGAAATCATTATGTTAGGGGATTTCAATACTGATATCTGCCAAAAGAATAGCCCAACCCATAATATATTGATGCACTGTTGTAGATCACTTGCTCTGACCCAAATTATAAAAGATCCCACCAGGATATGTGAAACAGTGCAAAATACAATTACCTTAATATTGGTGTCTGATAAATATAAAATATCGCAGAGTTGAGTAATAGTCTATGGAATCAGTGATCATTTTATTACAAATTTTGCACAAGGAGGATTTTTTAAGATATATTTACAGTCGAAGTCGGAAGTTTACATACACTTAGGTTGGAGTCATTAAAACTAGGTTTTCAACCACACTTTCAACCAGTTTTGGCAAGTCGGTTAGGACATCTACTTTGTGCATGACACAAGTCATTTTGTCCAACAATTGTTACAGACAGATTATTTCACTTATAATTCACTTTATCACAATTCCAGTGGGTCAGAAATTGACATACACTAAGTTGACTGTGCCTTGAAACTCAAATAAAATCAAATGTATTTATATAGCCCTTCTTACATCAGCTGATATCTCAAAATGCTGTACAGAAACCCAGCCTAAAACCCCAAACAGCAAGCAATGCAAGTGTAGAAGCACAGTGGTTAGGAAAAACTCCCTAGAATGGCCAAAACCTAGGAAGAAACCTAGAGAGGAACCAGGCTATGAGGGGTGACCAGTCCTCTTCTGGCTGTGCCGGGTGGAGATTATAACAGAACATGGCCAAGATGTTCAAATATTCAGAGATGACCAGCAGGGTCAAGTAATAATAATCACAGTAGTTGTCGAGGGTGCAACAAGTCAGCACCTCAGGAGTAAATGTCAGTTGGCTTTTCATAGCCGATCATTAAGAGTATCTCTACCGCTCCTGCTGTCTCTAGAGAGTTGAAAACAGCAGGTCTGGGACAGGTAGCACGTCCGGTGAACAGGTCAGGGTTCCATAGCCGCAGGCAGAACAATTGAAACTGGAGCAGCAGCACGGCCATGTGAACTGGGGACAGCAAGGAGTCATCATGCCAGGGCTCAGGTCCTCCAAGAGAGAGAAAGAAAGAAAGAGAGAATTAGAGAGAACATACTTAAATTCACACAGGACACCGGATAAGACAGGAGAAGTACTCCAGATATAACATACTGACCCTAGCCCCCCGACACAAACTACTGCAGCATAAATACTGGAGGCTGAGACACGAGGGGTCAGGAGACACTGTGGCCCCATCCGAAGATACCCCCGAACAGTGCCAAACAGGAAGGATATAACCCCACCCACTTTGCCAAAGCACAGCCCACACACCACTAGAGGGATATCTTCAACCACCAACTTACCATCCTGAGACAAGGCCGAGTATAGCCCACAAAGATCTCCGCCACGGCACAACCCAAGGGGGGGCGCCAACCCAGACAGAAAGATCGCGTCAGTGACTCAACCCACTCAAGTGACGCACCCGTTTTAGGGACGGCATGGAAGAGGACCAGTAAGCCAGTGACTCAGCCCCTGTAATAGGGTTAGAGGCAGAGAATCCAATTGGAGAGAGGGGAACCGGCCAGGCAGAGACAGCAAGGGCGGTTCGTTGCTCCAGAGTCTTTCCGTTCACCTTCACACTCCTGGGCCAGACTACACTCAATCATATGACCTACTGAAGAAATGTCTTCAGTAAAGACTTAAAGGTTGAGACCGAGTCTACGGCTCTCACATGGATAGGCAAACCATTCCATAAAAATGGAGATCTATAGGAGAAAGCCCTGCCTCCAGCTGTTTGCCTAGAAATTCTAGGGACAATTAGGAGGCCTGCGTCTTGTGACCGTAGCGTACGTGTAGGTATGTACGGCAGGACCAAATCGGAAAGATAGGTAGGAGCAAGCCCATGTAATGCTTTGTACGTTAGCAGTAAAACCTTGAAATCAGCCCTTGCCTTAACAGGAAGCCAGCGTAGGGAGGCTAGCACTGGAGTAATATGATCACATTTTTTTGTTCTAGTCAGGATTCTAGCAGCTGTATTTAGCACTAACTGAAGTTTATTTAGTGCTTTATCCGGGTAGCCGGAAATTAGAGCATTGCAGAAGTCTTACCTAGAAGTAACAAAAGCATGGATTAATTTTTCAGCATCATTTTTGGACAGAAAGTTTCTGATTTTTGCAATGTTACGTAGATGGAAAAAAGATGTTCTTGAAACAGTCTTGATATGTTCGTCAAAAGAGAGATCAGGGTCCAGAGTAACGCCGAGGTCCTTCACAGTTTTATTTGAGACGACTTTACAACCATCAAGATTAATTGTCAGATTCAACAGAAGATCTCTTTGTTTCTTGGGACCTAGAACAAGCTTATCTGTTTTGTCTGAGTTTAAAAGAAGAACATTTGTCAACATCCACTTCCTTATGTCTGAAACACAGGCTTCTAGCGAGGGCAATTTTGGGGCTTTACCATGTTTCATCGAAATGTACAGCTGTGTGTCATCCGCATAGCAGTGAAAGTTAACATTATGTTTTCGAATGACATTCCCAAGAGGTAAAATATATAGTGAACACAATAGTGGTCCCAAAACGGAACCTTGAGGAACACCGAAATGTACAACACCGAAATGTACAGTTGATTTGTCAGAGGACAAACCATTCACAGAGACAAACTGATATCTTTCCGACAGAGAAGATCTAAACCAGGCCAGAACTTGTCCGTGTAGACCAATTTGGGTTTCCAATCTCTCCAAAAGAATGTGGTGATCGATGGTATCAAAAGCAGCACTAAGGTCTAGGAGCACGAGGACAGATGCAGAGCCTCGGTCTGACGCCATTAAAAGGTCATTTACCACCTTCACAGTGCAGTCTCAGTGCTATGATGGGGTCTAAAACCAGACTGAAGCATTTCATATACATTGTTTGTCTTCAGGAAGGCAGTGAGTTAATGCGCAACAGCTTTTTCTAAAATTTTTGAGAGGAATGGAAGATTCGATATAGGCCGATAGTTTTTTATATTTTCTGGGTCAAGGTTTGGCTTTTTCAAGAGAGGCTTTATTACTACCACTTTTAGTGAGTTTGGTACACATCCGGTGGATAGAGAGCCGTTTATTATGTTCAACATAGGAGGGCCGAGCACAGGAAGCAGCACTTTCAGTAGTTTAGTTGGAATAGGGTCCAGTATGCAGCTTGAAGGTTTAGAGGCCATGATTATTTTCATCATTGTGTCAAGAGATATAGTACTAAAACACTTAAGTGTCTCTCTTGATCCTAGGTCCTGGCATAGTTTTGCAGACTCAGGACAGCTGAGCTTTGGAGGAATACGCAGATTTTAAGAGGAGTCCGTAATTTGCTTTCTAATGATCATGAGCTTTTCCTCAAAGAAGTTCATGAATTTATTACTGCTGAAGTGAAAGCCCTCGTCACTTTGGGAATGCTGCTTTTTAGTTAGCTTTGCGACAGTATCAAAAATACATTTCGGATTGTTCTTATTTTCCTCAATTAAGTTGGAAAAATAGGATGATCGAGCAGCAGTGAGGGCTCTTCGATACTGCACGGTACTGTCTTTCCAAGCTAGTCGGAAGACTTCCAGTTTGGTGTGGCGCCATTTCCGTTCCAGTTTTCTGGAAGCTTGCTTCAGAGCTCGGGTATTTTCTGTATACCAGGGAGCTCGTTTCTTATGAAATTTTGTTTTTGTTTTTAGGGGTGCGACTGCATCTAGGGTATTGCGCAAGTTTAAATTGAGTTCCTCAGTTTGGTGGTTAACTGATTTTTGTCCTCTGACGTCCTTGGGTAGGCAGGGGGAGTCTGGAAGGGCATCAAGGAATCTTTCTGTTGTCTGAGAATATATCGCACGACTTTTGATGCTCCTTGGTTGGGGTCTGAGCAGATTATTTGTTGTGATTGCTACTGCCCTCATTCAATGCCATTTTGACTATGCTAGTACTTCCTGGTTTGGGGGCTTATCTAAACTTATGAAGAGGAAGCTCCACATAGCCCAAATAAGCTGATCAGGGTAGTATTGAAGGTGAGTCCACGTACTCACATAGGCAGGAGCTGCTTTCAGGAACTAAACTGGCTGCCTGTTAAGGCTAGGGTGTCCCAGATTAGACTAGGTTTGGATTACAGGAGTATTTATGGTCCTGCGCCCAGATATCTAAGTGAGTTACTTTCCTCGTTTTACTGGATGCACACAATCACAGCACCAGATCAGGTGTTGCTGATGTGTGCTTATACAGGTTCAGGAGTAATGCTGGGAAAGGTACTTTCTAGAATACTGGAGCCTCAGAATGGAATGAGTTGCCTCTGCCCATAAAAACAACGTCCTCTCTGGACAGCTTTAAAAATAAAGTAGAAATATGTTTGATGTCTTCTGTGCCCATTTAAATAACCCCTTTGATGTAACTGGAATGATGAGATAGATGTTCTTCTTCTCTGTTTCTGTTTTATTATTTCACTGCCCTACTGTGTTTAACTGTGTTGAATCATGTCCAGCCATCTTGTCTCAAGAGGACCACAATGGAAATAAGTCCCAGACTGTATATTGTGTTTTCCTTGATGATTTCATTCGTGTGCATGTATGGCTTTTTCAAGTTTTATGTGTGCTTGTTTTTTTTTAATGGTCGAATTAATAAACTAAACTAAAAAACCTGCTACATTGATTCTCCTAACCTGCTATGTTAATTCTCCTAACCTGCTATGTTAATTATCCTAACCTGCTATATTAATTATCCTAACCTGCTATGTTAATTATCCTAACCTGCTACGTTAATTCTCCTAACCTGCTATGTTAATTCTCCTAACATGCTATGTTAATTCTCCTAACCTGCTATGTTAATTCTCCTAACCTGCTATGTTAATTATCCTAACCTGCTACGTTAATTATCCTAACCTGCTATATTAATTATCCTAACCTGCTATATTAATTCTCCTAACCTGCTATGTTAATTATCCTAACCTGCTACGTTAATTCTCCTAACCTGCTATATTAATTATCCTAACCTGCTATATTAATTATCCTAACCTGCTATATTAATTCTCCTAACCTGCTATATTAATTCTCCTAACCTGCCATGTTAATTCTCCTAACCTGCTATGTTAATTCTCCTAACCTGCTATGTTAATTCTCCTAACATGCTATGTTAATTCTCCTAACCTGCTATGTTAATTATCCTAACCTGCTACGTTAATTATCCTAACCTGCTATATTAATTATCCTAACCTGCTATATTAATTCTCCTAACCTGCTATGTTAATTCTCCTAACCTGCTATGTTAATTCTCCTAACCTGCTATGTTAATTCTCCTAACCTGCTATGTTAATTCTCCTAACCTGCTATGTTAATTATCCTATCTTGTATGTTCATTTTGCTAACCTGCCAAGAATAACAGAACAGAAT
>NC_092114.1:10841303-10851303 GCF_045679555.1 Salvelinus alpinus | reverse complement strand
CCCCTACCTACAGTATACTACTGTTACTGTCTATTATCTATCCTTTACCCCTACCTACAGTATACTGCTGTTACTGTCTATTATCTATCCTTTACCCCTACCTACAGTATACTACTGTTACTGTCTATTATCTATCCTTTACCCCTACCTACAGTATACTGCTGTTACTGTCTATTATCTATCCTTTACCTCTACCTACAGTATACTGCTGCTACTGTTTATTATCTATCCCTTACCCCTACCTACAGTATACTGCTGTTACTGTCTATTATCTATCATTTACCCCTACCTACAGTCTACTGCTGTTACTGTCTATATCTATCCTTTACCCCTACCTCAGTATACTGCTGTTACTGTCTATTATCTATCCTTTACCCCTACCTACAGTATACTGCTGTTACTGTCTATTATCTATCCTTTACCCCTACCTACAGTATACTGCTGTTACTGTCTATTATCTATCCTTTACCCCTACCTACAGTATACTGCTGTTACTGTCTATTATCTATCATTTACCCCTACCTACAGTATACTGCTGTTACTGTCTATTATCTATCCTTTACCCCTACCTACAGTATACTGCTGTTACTGTCTATTATCTATCCTTTACCTCTACCTACAGTATACTGCTGCTACTGTTTATTATCTATCCTTTACCCCTACCTACAGTATACTGCTGTTACTGTCTATTATCTATCCTTTACCCCTACCTACAGTATACTGCTGTTACTGTCTATTATCTATCCTTTACCCCTACCTACAGTATACTGCTGTTACTGTCTATTATCTATCCTTTACCCCTACCTACAGTATACTGCTGTTACTGTCTATTATCTATCATTTACCCCTACCTACAGTCTACTGCTGTTACTGTCTATATCTATCCTTTACCCCTACCTCAGTATACTGCTGTTACTGTCTATTATCTAACCTTTAGCCCTACCTACAGTATACTGCTGTTACTGTCTATTATCTATCCTTTACCCCTATCTACAGTATACTGCTGTTACTGTCTATTATCTATCCTTTACCCCTACCTACAGTATACTGCTGTTACTGTCTATTATCTATCCTTTACCCCTACCTACAGTCTACTGCTGTTACTGTCTATTATCTATCCTTTACCCCTACCTACAGTATACTGCTGTTACTGTCTATTATCTATCCTTTACCCCTACCTACAGTATACTGCTGTTACTGTCTATTATCTATCCTTTACCCCTACCTACAGTATACTGCTGCTACTGTCTATTATCTATCCTTTACCCCTACCTACAGTATACTGTTGTTACTGTCTATTATCTATCCTTTACCCCTACCTACAGTATACTGCTGTTACTGTCTATTATCTATCCTTTACCCCTACCTACAGTATACTGCTGCTACTGTCTATTATCTATCCTTTACCCCTACCTACAGTATACTGTTGTTACTGTCTATTATCTATCCCTTACCCCTACCTACAGTATACTGCTGTTACTGTCTATTATCTATCCTTTACCCCTACCTACAGTATACTGCTGCTACTGTCTATTATCTATCCTTTACCCCTACCTACAGTATACTGCTGTCTATTTTCTATTATTTGTTCTTAACTGACTTGCCTAGTTAAATTAAGGTAAAATAAATAAATAAACAGTGAAGAGGTGATTCTGGGATGTTGGCCTTCTAGGCAGAGTTCCAGTGTCTGTGTTCTTTATATCGGCCAGTCTAAGATATGGCATTTTCTTTGCAACTCTGCCTAGAAGGCCATTATCCCAGAGTCGCCGCTTCACTGTTGACGTTGAGACTGGTGTTTTGCAGGTACTATTTAAGCGGAAGCAAACTCTTATTTTCAATGACGGCCGAGGAACAGTGGGTTAACTGGTCTAGGAACAGTGGGTTAACTGGTCTAGGAACAGTGGGTTAACTGGTCTAGGAACAGTGGGTTAACTGGTCTAGGAACAGTGGGTTAACTGGTCTAGGAACAGTGGGTTAACTGGTCTAGGAACAGTGGGTTAACTGGTCTAGGAACAGTGGGTTAACTGGTCTAGGAACAGTGGGTTAACTGGTCTAGGAACAGTGGGTTAACTGGTCTAGGAACAGTGGGTTAACTGGTCTAGGAACAGTGGGTTAACTGGTCTAGGAACAGTGGGTTAACTGGTCTAGGAACAGTGGGTTAACTGGTCTAGGAACAGTGGGTTAACTGGTCTAGGAACAGTGGGTTAACTGGTCTAGGAACAGTGGGTTAACTGGTCTAGGAACAGTGGGTTAACTGGTCTAGGAACAGTGGGTTAACTGGTCTAGGAACAGTGGGTTAACTGGTCTAGGAACAGTGGGTTAACTGGTCTAGGAACAGTGGGTTAACTGGTCTAGGAACAGTGGGTTAACTGGTCTAGGAACAGTGGGTTAACTGGTCTAGGAACAGTGGGTTAACTGGTCTAGGAACAGTGGGTTAACTGGTCTAGGAACAGTGGGTTAACTGGTCTAGGAACAGTGGGTTAACTGGTCTAGGAACAGTGGGTTAACTGGTCTAGGAACAGTGGGTTAACTGGTCTAGGAACAGTGGGTTAACTGGTCTAGGAACAGTGGGTTAACTGGTCTAGGAACAGTGGGTTAACTGGTCTAGGAACAGTGGGTTAACTGGTCTAGGAACAGTGGGTTAACTGGTCTAGGAACAGTGGGTTAACTGGTCTAGGAACAGTGGGTTAACTGGTCTAGGAACAGTGGGTTAACTGGTCTAGGAACAGTGGGTTAACTGGTCTAGGAACAGTGGGTTAACTGGTCTAGGAACAGTGGGTTAACTGGTCTAGGAACAGTGGGTTAACTGGTCTAGGAACAGTGGGTTAACTGGTCTAGGAACAGTGGGTTAACTGGTCTAGGAACAGTGGGTTAACTGGTCTAGGAACAGTGGGTTAACTGGTCTAGGAACAGTGGGTTAACTGGTCTAGGAACAGTGGGTTAACTGGTCTAGGAACAGTGGGTTAACTGGTCTAGGAACAGTGGGTTAACTGGTCTAGGAACAGTGGGTTAACTGGTCTAGGAACAGTGGGTTAACTGGTCTAGGAACAGTGGGTTAACTGGTCTAGGAACAGTGGGTTAACTGGTCTAGGAACAGTGGGTTAACTGGTCTAGGAACAGTGGGTTAACTGGTCTAGGAACAGTGGGTTAACTGGTCTAGGAACAGTGGGTTAACTGGTCTAGGAACAGTGGGTTAACTGGTCTAGGAACAGTGGGTTAACTGGTCTAGGAACAGTGGGTTAACTGGTCTAGGAACAGTGGGTTAACTGGTCTAGGAACAGTGGGTTAACTGGTCTAGGAACAGTGGGTTAACTGGTCTAGGAACAGTGGGTTAACTGGTCTAGGACCAGTGGGTTAACTGGTCTAGGACCAGTGGGTTAACTGGTCTAGGAACAGTGGGTTAACTGGTCTAGGAACAGTGGGTTAACTGGTCTAGGAACAGTGGGTTAACTGGTCTAGGAACAGTGGGTTAACTGGTCTAGGAACAGTGGGTTAACTGGTCTAGGAACAGTGGGTTAACTGGTCTAGGAACAGTGGGTTAACTGGTCTAGGAACAGTGGGTTAACTGGTCTAGGAACAGTGGGTTAACTGGTCTAGGAACAGTGGGTTAACTGGTCTAGGAACAGTGGGTTAACTGGTCTAGGAACAGTGGGTTAACTGGTCTAGGAACAGTGGGTTAACTGGTCTAGGAACAGTGGGTTAACTGGTCTAGGAACAGTGGGTTAACTGGTCTAGGAACAGTGGGTTAACTGGTCTAGGAACAGTGGGTTAACTGGTCTAGGAACAGTGGGTGAACTGGTCTAGGAACAGTGGGTGAACTGGTCTAGGAACAGTGGGTTAACTGGTCTAGGAACAGTGGGTTAACTGGTCTAGGAACAGTGGGTTAACTGGTCTAGGAACAGTGGGTTAACTGGTCTAGGAACAGTGGGTGAACTGGTCTAGGAACAGTGGGTTAACTGGTCTAGGAACAGTGGGTTAACTGGTCTAGGAACAGTGGGTTAACTGGTCTAGGAACAGTGGGTTAACTGGTCTAGGAACAGTGGGTTAACTGGTCTAGGAACAGTGGGTTAACTGGTCTAGGAACAGTGGGTTAACTGGTCTAGGAACAGTGGGTTAACTGGTCTAGGAACAGTGGGTTAACTGCCTTATTCAGGGGCAGAATGACAGATTTTTACCTTGTCTGCTCGGGGATTTGATCTTGCAACTGTTCGGTTAACAAGTCCAATGCTTTAACCTGCCGCCCTGCTGACATTGAGACTGGTGTTTTGCGGGTACTATTTTTTGAAGCTGCCAGTTGAGGACTTGTGAGGCATCTGTTTCTCAAACTAGACACTCTAATGTACTTGTTCTCTTGCTCAGTGGTGCACCGGGGCCTCCTACTCCTCTTTCTATTCTGGTTAGAGCCAGTTTGCGCTGTTCTGTGAAGGGAGTAGTACACAGCATTGTACGAGATCTTCATTTTCTTGGCAATTTCTCGCATGGAATAGCCTTAATTTCTCAGAACAAGAATAGACTGACGAGTTTCAGAAGAAAGGTCTTTGTTTCTGGCCATTTTGAGCCTGTAATCGAATCCACAAATGCTGATGCTCCAGATACTCAACTAGTCTAAAGAAGGCCAGTTTTATTGCTTCTTTAATCACAACAACAGTTTTCAGCTGTGCTAACATAATTGCAAAAGTTTTTTTTAATGAGAAATCTAGCCTTTAAAATGATAAACTTGAATCAGTTAACACAACGTGCCATTGGAACACAGGAGTGATGGTTGCTGATAATGGGCCTCTGTACGCGTATGTAGATATTCCATAAAAAATCAGCCGTTTCCAGCTACAATAGTCATTTACAACATTAACAAAGTCTACACTGTATTTCTGATCAATTTGATGTTATTTTAATGGACAAAAAAATTGCTTTTCTTTAAAAAACAAGGACATTTCAGTGACCCCAATCTTTTGAACGGTAATGTAAGTCACTGGCTTCATCAATAAGTGCATCGATGACGTCGTCCTCACAGTTACCATACGTACATACCCCAACCAGAAGCCATGGATTACAGGCAACATCTCTACAAAACAAACCCGGACGCTTATAAGAAATCCTCCGATGAACCATCAATTAGGTAATACAGGACTAAGATTAAATCGTACTCCGATGCTCGTCAGATGTGACAGGGCTTTTACGGACTATAAAGGGAAGAAGAGCTGCGAGCTGCCCAGTGACACTAGCCTATTAGACGAGCTTAATGACTTCTATGCTCGCTTTGAGGCAAGCAACAGTGAAGCATGCAGGAGAGCATCAGCATTTCCGGACGACTGTGTGATCACGCTCTCCGTAGACGATGTGAGTAAGACCTTTCAACAGGTCAACATTCACAAGGCCGCAGGGCCAGACGGATTACCAGGACGTCAACTGGAAAGTGTCTTCACAGAAATATTCAACCTGTTTCTGACCGAGTCTGTAATACCAACATGTTTCAAGCTGACCACCATAGTCGTTGTGCCTAAGAACACCAAGGTAACCTGCCTAAATGACTACTGACCTTGAGCACTCACGTCTGTAGCCATGAATTGGTCATGGCTCACATCAACACCATTATCCCAGAAACCCTAGACTCACTCAAATTTGTATACCGCCCCAACAGATCCACAGATGATGCAATCTCTATTGCACTCCACACTGCCCTTTCCCACCTGGACAAAAGGAACACCTATGTGAGAATGTTATTCATTATCTACAGCTCAGCGTTCAACACCATAGTGCCCTCAAAGCTCATCACTAAGCTAATGACCCTGGGACTAAACGCCTCCCTCTACAACTGGATGCTGGACTTCCTGATGGGCCGCCCCCAGGTGGTGAAGGTAGGTAACAACACATCTGCCATGCTGATCCTCAACACAGGGGCCCCTCAGGGGTAGGTGCTTAGTCCCATCCTGTACTCCCTGTTCACCTATGAATGCATGGCCAAGTATGACTACAACACCATCATTAAGTGTGCAGACGACACAACAGTGGTAGGCCTGATCACCAACAATGATGAGACAGCCTACAGGGAGAAGGTCAGAGACCTGGCAGTGTGGTGCCAGGATAACAACCTCTCCCCTTAACATGATCAAGACAAATGAGATGATTGTGGACTACAGGAAAAGGAGGATCGAGCACGTCCCCATTCTCATCGACGGGGCTGTAGTGGAGCAGGTTGAGATCCTCAAGTTCCTTGGCGTCCTCATCACCAACAAAAACACCAAGACAGTCGTGAAGAGGGCACGTCAATGCCTATTCCCCCTCAGGAGACTGAAAAGATTTGGCATGGGTCATCAGAATCTCAAAAGGTTCTACAGCTGCACCATCGAGAGTATCCTGACTGGTTGCATCACCTGCTCGACCTCCGACCGCAAGGCACTACAGAGGGTAGTGCGTACGGCCCAGTCCATCACTGGGGCCAAGCTTCCTGCCATCCAGGACCTCTATACCAGGTGGTGTTAGAGGAAGGCCTTAAACATTGCCAAAGACTTGAAAAAAGATTACAAAATGCCAAAGACTCCGAAATGCTTCTTAACAGCTTCTACCCCCAAGATATTATACTCCATGACAGCTAATCAAATGGCCACCCAGACTATTTGCATTGTCCCCCCCCACTCCCATTTTTACGCTGCTGCTACTCTCTGTTCATTATCCATGCATAGTCACTTTACCTCTACCTACATGTACAGTGGGGAGAACAAGTATTTGATACACTGCCGATTTTGCAGGTTTTCCTACTTACAAAGCATGTAGAGGTCTGTCATTTTTATCATAGGTACACTTCAACTGTGAGAGACGGAATCTAAAACAAAAATCCAGAAAATCACATTGTATGATTTTTAAATAATTAATTTGCATTTTATTGCATGACATAAGTATTTGATCACCTACCAACCAGTAAGAATTCCGGCTCTCACAGACCTGTTAGTTTTTCTTTAAGAAGCCCTCCTGTTCTCCACTCATTACCTGTATTAACTGCACCTGTTTGAACTCGTTACCTGTATAAAAGACACCTGTCCACACACTCAATCAAACAGATTCCAACCTCTCCACAATGGCCAAGACCAGAGAGCTGTGTAAGGACATCAGGGATAAAATTGTAGACCTGCACAAGGCTGGGATGGGCTACAGGACAATAGGCAAGCAGCTTGGTGAGAAGGAAACAACTGTTGGCGCAATTATTAGAAAATGGAAGAAGTTCAAGATGACGGTCAATCACCCTCGGTCTGGGGCTCCATGCAAGATTTCACCTCGTGGGGCATCAATGATCATGAGGAAGGTGAGGGATCAGCCCAGAACTACACGGCAGGACCTGGTCAATGACCTGAAGAGAGCTGGGACCACAGTCTCAAAGAAAACCATTAGTAACACACTACGCCGTCATGGATTAAAATCCTGTAGCGCACGCAAGGTCCCCCTGCTTAAGCCAGTGCATGTCCAGGCCCGTCTGAAGTTTGCCAATGACCATCTGGATGATCCAGAGGAGGAATGGGAGAAGGTCATGTGGTCTGATGAGACAAAAATATAGCTTTTTGGTCTAACTCCACTCGCCGTGTTTGGAGGAAGAAGAAGGATGAGTACAACCCCAAGAATACCATCCCAACCGTGAAGCATGGAGGTGGAAACATCATTCTTTGGGGATGCTTTTCTGCAAAGGGGACAGGACGACTGCACCGTATTGAGGGGAGGATGGATGGGGCCATGTATCGCGAGATCTTGGCCAACAACCTCCTTCCCTCAGTAAGAGCATTGAAGATGGGTCGTGGCTGGGTCTTCCAGCATGACAACGACACGAAGCACACAGCCATGGCAACTAAGGAGTGGCTCCGTAAGAAGCATCTCAAGGTCCTGGAGTGGCCTAGCCAGTCTCCAGACCTGAACCCAATAGAAAATCTTTGGAGGGAGCTGAAAGTCCGTATTGCCCAGCGACAGCCCCGAAACCTGAAGGATCTGGAGAAGATCTGTAGGGAGGAGTGGGCCAAAATCCCTGCTGCAGTGTGTGCAAACCTAGTCAAGAACTACAGGAAACGTATGATCTCTGTAATTGCAAACAAAGGTTTCTGTACCAAATATTAAGTTCTGCTTTTCTGATGTATCAAATACTTATGTCATGCAATAAAATGCAAATTAATTACTTAAAAATCATACAATGTGATTTTCTGGATTTTTGTTTTAGATTCCGTCTCTCACAGTTGAAGTGTACCTATGATAAAAATTACAGACCTCTACATGCTTTGTAAGTAGGAAAACCTGCAAAATCGGCAGTGTATCAAATACTTGTTCTCCCCACTGTACATATTAACTCAATCACCACGACTAATCGGTGCCCCCGCACATTGACTCTGTACCGGTACCCCCTGTATATAGCCTCCACATTGACTCTGTACCGGTACCCCCTGTATATAGCCTCCACATTGACTCTGTACCGGTACCCCCTGTATATAGCCTCCACATTGACTCTGTACCGGTACCCCCTGTATATAGCCTCCACATTGTTATTTTAATGTTGCTCTTTAATTATTTTTTTTTCTATTTTTTTATTTTCTATTTTTCTTTTTAATTAATTTTTTACTTCAGTTTATTTTAGTTAATACTTTCTTAACTTCTTATGGCTGAAGGGGCAGTATTGAGTAGCTTGGATGAAAGGTGCCCATATCAAACGGCCTGCTCCTCAGTCATAGTTGCTAATATTTGCATATTATTATTAGTATTGGATAGAAAACACTCTAAAGTTTCTAAAACTGTTTGAATCATGTCTGTGAGATTAACAGAACTCATATTGGCAGGCAAAATCCTGAGTTGAAATCAA
Source organism: Salvelinus alpinus (assembly GCF_045679555.1). NCBI lineage: Eukaryota > Metazoa > Chordata > Actinopteri > Salmoniformes > Salmonidae > Salvelinus > Salvelinus alpinus. Next base: position 10,842,476 of record NC_092114.1, on the reverse strand, counting down.
AACAGGAAGTCAGAAATCTGAGCTTGTATTCACCAGAGTCCCTGAAGAAATCCAATTGAGTTATGAATGATGTTGCACTGCCTAGGGGTTCCACTAGATGTCAACCATCAATAGAAATTCCAATGAGACTTCTATGGTGTTGTGGGACAGAATGATAGCAGAATCAGTCAGGTGTCCATCAAGCAGCCATTTTCTGATCATGCCTTTTCTTCATGCAAGACACTGACGTTCCATTGCTCACGCAGACAAGAACGAATACTCCGGTTGTAACTTTATTGAAGCTATATGTTAAAAACATCCTAATGATTGATTCAGTACTTAGTTTGAAATGTTTCTTCGACCGGTAATATCACATTTTGAAGTTTTTGTCCGATATAACGCTGACCAGAATTAGCATTTGGATATGTAAACCAGACACGCTAACAAAAGAAGGTATTTGGACATAAATAACGGATTTTTTCGAACAAAACAAACATTTATTGTGGACCTGGGGTTCCTGGTGTGCTTTCTGATCTAGATCATCAAAGGTAATGGAATATTTATCATGTATTTTATTGTTTATAGTGACGCCATCTTTGCAGCTGTGGTATGCTGTTTTTGAGCGCCGTCTCAGATTATAGCGTGCATTTCTTTTTCCGTAAAGTTTTTTTGAAATCTGACACAGCGGTTGCATTAAGGAGAGGTATATCTATAATTCAATGTGTATAACTTGTATTATCATCTATATTTATGATGAGTATTTCTGTTGAAACGATGGGCTATGCAAAGTCACTTGATGTTTTTGCATTTAGTGAATCTTGTAGCCTCAATGTAAACTCAGATTTTTTGATATAAATATGAATTTAATCAAACAAAACATGCATGTATTGTGTAACATGAAGTCCTATGAGTGTCATCTGATGAAAATAATCGAAGGTTAGTGATTCATTTTATCTCTATTCTGGTTTTTGTGAAGTTATCTTTAGCTGGGAAAAATGGCTGTGATTATTGTTGTTTTGTGGTGACCTAACATAATCGTTTGTAGTGGTTTCGCTGAAAAGCCTATTTGAAATCGGACACTTTGGTGGGATTAACAACAAGATTACCTTTAAAATGATATAAAACACATGAATGTCTGAGGAATTTTAATTATGAGATTTCTGGGTTTTGAATTTGGCGCCCTGGGGCCTGTTG